>NW_008580209.1:113515-116992 GCF_000520115.1 Aphanomyces invadans | reverse complement strand
CATCGTTTGACAATCGTGGAGTGATCCGCAAGAGGGGCTACGCTCTCAAATGAACAAAGTTGGCCATACGAGGCGATTTTCAACGCAAGCCGAGAGTATCAATTTTTTGGAATTTCGACGGCAATGGACTCATTGACTACTACAACACCAAAGGTACCTTCGACAGGATTGTGTTCTTTAAGTGCTGTCGCGACTTTGTCTACAACAAGCGTGGCAACGTTCGGCAGTACCCTGGACACAATTCTGTGTGGATTCTTGATGGAGCATCCATCCACCGTCACCCAGAGATCGTACATTTCCTGCGCAGTGTTAGTATCGTTCCCATTTTTCTGCCGGCGTACTGTCCATTTTTCAATCCCATTGAATTCCTCTTTGGCTATGTCAAAAAGGCTTTCCAGCGTTTTTATGTTGAAGACAATTTGCCAGATCTACTACCATTTGTCGTGGAAACATTTCGACGGTTTGAGAAATTCGACATGTCAAATATATGACGAAGCCGAAGCAAGACATTCTGGACCAGCGCGAAGACGCAAAGAGCAAGAAAACGAGCAAGATCGTCAGCAGGTGAAAAGGCATTGGGTGAGCTTTGTGCTCCTCTTTGAGGTTTTTTTGGCGGCAATACTTTTGAAGACCGACCACATATTTCTTCGACTTAGCCTCGTACGATGGGTTTGGTACAAAATATTTTTTAAAAATTTATTTAAAAGTTAAACGCCGAGAACAAGGCAACCAATGCATTCTTCGCCGTGTCAACCGTTATGGCTTTGCGACCGAGAGAGTATAGTGAGTGAAATAAGTCCGTGCAATCGGCTGTGGTCGAAAGGGTAGGGTCCATTCCGTCCTTGAACTGTCGCTGGTATGTCAAATACGTTCGCCGCGTGGACGCGCCGTGGAACGATTCTTCCATTGTTTTCTTGCTTGGTGTCTTCTCCATCGCTAAATGTGAATTACCAATCCAAATTAATATATGTTAAATCTTAGTGATATGTTCTCACTACGACATTTTTCTCGGCCAATTGTTTAGCTAAATTTTCGTGCAGCCAATGTTGCAATATTGTCGCGTTGCTTTTCCACTCATACGCTTCTGAGTGTCGGTTCTGTGTCGGTTTTGTGCGCGATGTATCAAATGGAGTTGAAACGGCTACAAATTCTTCCCCCGTGGTACTAGAGAAATATATTGAAAATTGTATGAGGCAATATTATTTCGACGTTCGGTTTTGCTGGAAACTATATTACATTCAACTTTTTCAGCTGATGAGGACTGCGTTGTTATTGGTCGAAAATTTGGAATTTCGACGGCAATGGATGCTCGCGACCAAGTTGTTGCGACCAAGTTACAAGTACAAATAGTACTTTCACAACTAGTAAATACTTCCAGTAACCAAACCGTTACTGAGAAAGGTCCTTCGTGGACGAGAGATTGAAAACCCCACAAATTATTTCTTTCCCATCGGCAATCCTTCGGTGTATCATGGCCAGTCTCTTCTCGGCTGCGGACATCACAGACACTTCGCGGAGCCACTTGCCGGTATATCAGCTTGCTCGTCAGATGCCCCGCGTCCAACGAGTGAATCGACTAATCTTATTGTCTCGTACAATCATAAATTATTTTTTGTTTTTGCTTTTTGTATTGATGTCTGTATTGTTCAGATTCTTTCTGAGCGAGTCGTACAATTTGGACAAAAACTACAGGCCAGCGTTTTCGCTGCTGTAAACCAATGTTACATGAAATCGAGAGGGGTGTTAGTGCATTTTGTGAACAGTCTGCGGTTTTCAATTTCATATTGCGCGTTGTTGAAGTACATTGTTGTCCAAAACAAAGCACCAGACATATCTGTTGTGAGTGAACGAATAAACGCCCCACGACAACGACGAAGGTAGCATGCATGTTTTAACTTAATTAATGATTGGTCGAAGTAACCTTCTTGGTCGATAATAAGATGAAAACAAATTCGCTCTGGTGCGATGTTCAAGGCGTTGCTGGAATTAGATTGAAATGGTAATAGTAATTGTGGGGTCACAGCGAATGACAGCGGGCACTACAGCCGCTCAGCCACAAGGCAATCTAACTTTGGCATCTGGTGCACCTAGGTTAATCATATAACTGTAAGGATAACACCATAAAACACTAGGATTTTAGCAAACTAAATATCAGTAACAATGTGTTAAGTTTTTGTTTGACGACTGCAAGATCAAGTTGTATCATATCATGTGCTTGGACGTGGATAATATTGTCATCGATTGGCCAAAAATATATTAACTTCATGAGACTGAATTTTGGACGTCCATAATATTAATACTCCAAAAGCTTGGTCGACAGACACGGGGGAAGGATTTCCGTCGCTCCCTGTAATCCATCAAGAGATGTCGTACAGTGATGCTCCCATTTTTGAGCGGCCTGATTCTCATAAAAAATAAAAGGTACTTCCTCTGTTTCATATTACAGTGTCGTTACGACTTCGCCGACCCCAAATTAATTCAAATTATTCTTCGAAATACAACATCATTATTTAAAGCACATAAAAAACTACAGATACAATCAATTGGATGCCAAGCGCCAGGAGTACAAATTCGTGGCCAAAAATCACCTCGAAACCTGAACCACTCAAATAATACTACGCCACATACTCAAATCGTATCAAATTTGAATTTTCCGCCATGGAGGATCAAGTCAAACGCACGCACAGAGAGCTATCGAGGGATGAAGAAGTGGCGGTCATCCAACACCTTCATCCCTTTCTCGTCAAGGGCAAACTGCAGCGCGGTGAGTACAAGCAAGTCGCTGAGAAACTGAGTCTGAGCCCCCTGCAAGAAACATTCGAATTAGGAGACCAGCACGTTTCAAGGCGGCCATGAAAGGTGCTGGTCTCCTAATGTCGAATGTTTCCTGCCCTGTGTCGCTGCTTTTGTCAGCTAGGAATTTTTTACCAATAGGATCACAGTTATCCTATATGAGCCAAAGGTTTTCATTTGTTCTCAGTAATGTGGAAAAAGTGAGTTTTCCGAATCGTAACAGTAATGTGAAACAGAGGAAGTATTGAATTCAAAAGGATCGCACACATATCAATTTTTCAAGTTACTCACCTTACTCATCACACAGCAAGAAGTCCACTGACATGGCGGAGCCCACACAAAGGCCACCTAGAGCGGCCATCAACGATCTTTCAGGTAAGATTCCTGTGTGAGCCCAGCAGTTCCTGATGGTGGATGCTGAAACTTCATCCCATGCCTCTGCAGCCCAACGCATCGCCTGAAGCACGTCGCAAACGTACGGGTTCTTTCGTTGTTTTCGGTCACAGCCCCGCCAACGGTAATGCTGTCCACAATTTCAATTGCACACACTCATTTGACGTTGCTTGTAGTACGCGTTGAATGTTGAAATTATCCCCGCGTCCATAGGTTGCAGAGCTCAAGTGGTGTTGGGAGGCAGCATAACGACACGGATATTGCTGACGTCGGCCCGTACAATCTGGTGTG
>NW_008580209.1:100120-103650 GCF_000520115.1 Aphanomyces invadans | reverse complement strand
ATTTGGCAAAGAAGAACTAGCGCGTGCCGTACGTGGTCGGGGAAGAAGCTAAAGTGGCCGACGTCGAGGCGACAGAAGTCGTGGAAGCGGATGATTTGATGGTGGACACTGAAGTTGCGCGGTGATGGAAAGCAGTAACTAGATTGCCAACATTTTGCTTACCAGTCGACACAACTTAGATATCGACATTGGTTTCATGGGTTTGTCATGTGTTTATGTTGGTGTTCATGTACAGTTGCTGGAGGGTGCCCTACAATGAGTAGGCGCATACTCCATGTAAGAGATAAATGATGTGTCAATTCGACCCGTGCTGTGTTGAATGTGGTAGCTGCTGGGTCCTATGTCAACCATGTTGCTCCAACTCGCAATATTTTGGGAAGACCTCGTCTCCTTTTCAGCATCCACCGCCGACGTAATTGCATCGCGTTCGGTCAATGCATCAACTCTAGCTCTGAATTTGCCTCGTGACGCGCCATCGCTAGGACAACAGAAGTAGATGGTAGAGCTCTTAGGGCGCATACAAAATGCAACTTCCGGTTGAATTCGTAGAGCAAACTGAAGCAGAGCAATAGCTCGAAAGTGGCATTTTGTGCACACACTACTACGGTGCACGTCAGCCGCCGGAACGTTCCACCTACCGAAATGGGGAAGTCAAAATATTTTTCAAAATGTTACGAAATTTGAACCATTTAAGAGAATATTTTCGAATGGCTACATTGTCAATTTGCACTTGTACGATTCGTACCATCTTTCGGGAACGGAGGAAGTACTCAATTGGAAGGGATACCATTATTTCCACAAACAACTTGACTTAGTCTTCTGACAATAGCTTTGGAATGCGTCGGTGGCTCTTGTACTTCTTTTAAGCATATACTACTTTGTACACTTAGTAATAGCAGCGATGAAATGAGCGTAGAGACGGCAGGACCTTCGCATGGCCTGTAGCAAATCTCGAGGCTTTCAGGCACACAAGCCTGCAGTACATGGAATGACTACATGTGTTTTTCATCAGTCGTGCAAAACGACAACGTCACGTCGTCAAAAATTCGCTTGCGGCTCTGTCGGTAAAACTTGTGTTTCTTGTTAGGTTTGACTAATTTACCCGATTTTCCCTTGGTTGTGCTTGGGCGACGTTCGAGCGACTTGATCGTTGTCTCACGGTCGACTTTGACGTAACAAACAATTTACCTCTCGTTGAGGTCTGACTATATGACGTGTCGTTTGTGAGTTTCGAATGTCGAGGACAAAACTCGATCAATTAAATTTTGTGATGTGTGGGATTTAAGTGAAGTTGAAGTACACTACGCCCTCATGTGAATTCACGTTGCCACAGACTCCTCGACATAAAATACAACCATGTCTCGTTGCACGCATTGGCACAGTCAGACACTCTCCATCCGCCTCGCACATTTGAGGCGGTCTCATCATTCAGTCACATTCGCTTGAAAACAACCCCGACATTCTACAAATTCATGAAAACAATGTCGGTATCTAAGTTGTGTCGACAACAAAATGTTGGCAATCTAGTTACTGCTTTCCATCGCCGGAGAACCTTCAGTGTCCACCATCAAATCATCCGCTTCCACGACTTCTGTCGTCCCGACGTCGGCCACTTTAGCTTCTTCCCCGACCACGTACGACACGCACAAGTTCTTCTTTGCCAAATGCGGCTCGATGAAGGCGCGCGCGGCGCTCAGACGGCCATACACGCCAAGCATGCCTAGCTCGCCGCAGCCGAAACCCCAGCTCACCACGCCAACAAGGCGCGCCGCTCCGTTCTGCTCGATCGTCAGCGGGCCACCCGAGTCGCCTTGGCACGCGTCTTCACCCTCCTCGCCGCCGGCAGCCAACATCGAGTCGTCAAGAGTGCTGTCCAATGCGATCGAGGCCTGCGCACTGTCCCACGTCAGAACGCTCACTTCCTTGAGTACCTTGGACTGGGTGCCGCTGCCTGACGTACTGCCCCAGCCACGGACCCACGTTTCGACGTTGGCAGACACAGTCTCAAACGACACGGGGACGGGCGTGATGCCGGTGATGTTGCGGTCCAAGATGAGGACAGCCATGTCGTAGGCTCTGGTCAAGTTCGAGTATTGGGGGTGCCGGATCTCTTTGATGACCCTGGCCGACTCGCCGTCGGACGCCCCCGACAAGTGGTGCGTCCCGACGACGGCGAATTTCAAGCCTTTGCCGGTGCAGTGCGCCGCGGTCAAGATGGTGTTGGAGGCAATCAAGCTACCTCCGCACCAGCTCGCGGAAGTGTCCGAGGGCTTGAGGCCGGCGAGGTAGCGGTGCTGGCCGACCTTTGCTTCATGACCGCCGACGATTTCGAAGGGTTTGTTGTTCGGGGCAACTTCGTCTTGGGCAACAATGGCGGCGGCGACAGTGGCGAAGACAAGTGCGAACTTCATGGTGTCAATTGGAAAATGAGGCGAAAGAGAGTGGTGCTTTGTGTTTGTCAAGGTGAATACCTCCCGAGTGATCATCTGCCGTGGGCATGGACTAGGTCGACGCAAATAGAACCCCACATCGTCGGGTGACCTCCCACCGCTAGAGGAAGATCCTGGTTCGAATGTCAGTAGAGTTCTGCCAGTCGACCATTCTAATTGCTGTACAAGTTAATCAGGCGTGCACTGCTTCCGAGTGTCGCATTGTCAGGTTACAACGTGCATGTCGTCCAAGTGGCAAAATAGATGAACGCCCGTAGGTTGTGGAAATGGAGCGCATGGCTGACGGGTGCTTCAGCTAACCCCGGAATTGCTCTGGCCGTCCACGAGTTTCAATCCCGTGGGGGTAAGGTAGAGGCGATTGTTGGATCGTTCGAGCGTCGGCACACCTCGGCGCTCAACCTCCATGGCTGCGTGGCCCAGTCCGCAGCCAGTCGTACCTGTCACATTCGTTTGCCGGTGACTTCAACTGATTGGTCTTGTCCTCGGCAAGATCATGCGCGCGTGATGCTGCACACGGCTACAGTATAGGTATCTGACCTGGAACACCTTTGTGCCGCTGTTGATGGAAAAATGCACCAGTGCCTTCCTGAGCACAACGATCGACATCACCAAGGTGAATCTGCCGCATCCCATTTGCATGTGTGCAAGTTTGATGTGATGCACTGAAATACATGGCGTCTTGGACGACAGGATCCCCTCGTCTGTGGCGTCTCCTGCCGGTGCGACATTGACTAAGCTTGCTCTCCATCCACCAGGAACAAGAAAGGAAGGCATAGTCATCTCGCATTCGCCATTGTTCCAACTATGCCCTTGTCCATAGTCGTGTGCGGCTTGGTTCACACTACAGTGATCCCGCAACGTTTGCACCCTGGTATAAATTTATACCCCGTGAAAAATAACTTGATATAACGTTCTTGGGGGCCTTTTGACACGGCAGCATCGGCCTTCCTGCAGTTGTTATCCTGGAAAAGTTTATATTTGGAAAAAGTGCAAATGTCGCAGGATCACTGTAATGCTTGGCCAAAATCCAGAGGCCCACGCGATTGGGTAGTTTGGATGAATTTACTGTTACTTCTTCCT
>NW_008580209.1:89437-90050 GCF_000520115.1 Aphanomyces invadans | reverse complement strand
CGATGAGCAATGCCAATTCGGCGAAATATAGTCACAATTACACTTCACGCAGTGATTGGATAAATACCCATTGAATTTTAATTCTATGTAATTGGTCGATTCGAAAATCCCTCGCATTTTGAATTAAGTGATGTGGCCATTTCCAGCGTTCAACACTTCCATAATAAAATTCATATAAAACTTCAAACAACAAACATTCAAAAATGCAAATCGAAAAGCGCAACCTGACCAACGTCGAGCGCGAAGCCATCCTCCGCAAGGTCTGGCTCCACACCAACGGTAGCTGCACGCGCAGGTGTGTATTGGTCTTGTCGATGGTCCTTATGCTCGTTAGGAGGGTTCTGGTGGTAAGCCCTCCTCCTGAAGCCTTTTGATTGGTTGTGAGATGTGCGAATTGCATGATTTGATTGGGCAAAAGTAACTGTACAACTGTATAACTTCTATAAAAAGTATTCGATCTTAGAGTTTTGTGTTTTTATTCAAGGAGGCATACTGATTCGCGCACTTATTTTGGACGGATATACTTCCGAGTGTCGCATAGTCAGGTCATCAGACGTGCATGTCGTCGAAGTGGCAAGATTGGACGACCATCGGTAGTGGAGCCCATGGTTGA
>NW_008580209.1:86222-89337 GCF_000520115.1 Aphanomyces invadans | reverse complement strand
CTGATTCGCGCACTTATTTTGGACGGAGTATATACTTCCGAGTGTCGCATAGTCAGGTCATCAGACGTGCATGTCGTCGAAGTGGCAAGATTGGACGACCATCGGTAGTGGAGTCCATGGTTGACGGGGTGCTTCGGCTAACCATGCAATTGACCTTCCAGGATGAGGTACAGCACACCACGACTGCGCTCTGGCACGAGTTGTAAGTCCCGTGGGGGTAAAGCAGAGGCGAATGTTGGATCGTTTAATCGTCGGCACACCTCGGAGCTCAACTTCCATGGCTGCGTGGCCCAGTCTGCAGCTAATCGTGGCTGTCACATACAACTGGATTGCAGTGTCTTGAACTGGTTGGGCTTGTCCTCGGCAAGATCATGCGCGCGTGATGCACACAACTACAATATGGGCATCTGACGGGGAACACTTTTGTGCCGCTGTTGGTGAAGAAATGCACCAGTTCATTCCTGAGCACAACGACCGACATCACCAAGGTGAATCTGCCGCATCCCTTTTATCATGTGCGCAAGTTTGATGTGATGCACTGAAATAAATGTCGTCTTGTGCCTATAAAACCTATATAACTCCGAACTTAGAGTTCTCTTACCCATTTGAGTTGCTCCTACAGTATCCAGTTTACACCTAATGAATGCATTCTACAGAAGTCCCCCGGAATAGCGAACTCACCATAAACTTATATCCTTTGGGAATTGATATGAGACATACATAACTTGAAAGAGGTAATTCAAATTTTGAAATAAAAGCATGACCAGATGTTGATACACTTGGTGATCTAATGCTATCACGGTCGTCGAGGCTAAGACTGAACGTCGAGCAGAAACGCGCTCTACTCCAATATCATGAATCGAATCCTGCGATTTATGGTGCTGAGTTGCGTAGATGGGCCCGTACTACATTTAATCTCCCACGTGACCCCCCTAAGTCGACCATGTCCGGATGGCTTAACAACTTTTGTGGGCGCGAGCTCGCCAATGTTACCAATACCTCACGTAAAGCAATGCACCAACCTCACCTACTCGCCCTTGAAAGTCAACTTATGTCATGGATACGTATATGCGAGGGGTGGCATGTTCCAATCGTAAGTGGACCGACCATACGTGCAAAGGCGTTGAAACTGCAAGCTCAAATGCTTAATGATGCATCTTCCACCGACGATGAACGACTCAACACCATGACGTTTTCCAACGGCTGGCTCCATCGATTTCAAATGAGAAACGACCTCAAGTCTCGACGTGTGTATGGTGAGGCTGCCTCGGTGAGCCAGCATGACGTTGAGACAGGAAGAAAAGAGCTGCTCAAGGTGACAAGTGACAAATGTAATGAAAATGCATCAACTAAATGTGTATGGTGTGCGTTTTGTCTTCTGAAGGTTGTCAGGGTATCAACCCCTCCTGAATTCGAACTTGAGGTCCAATTTGCCATCCGAGTGCTTTTGCACAAAACCATTTGGAATTTTCTTAACCAATCAAGTTGAAGCAACCCATTGAAAATACCTTTTAGATTTTATATTCTAATACCTCTAACAATGGATTTGTACCACGGGTTCGTTATTCCGGGGGACTTCTGTTCAAGTATCGACATGGACCTTGTATGATATCCTTTTTAACCCTTTTTCGTAGCAAATTCCTTTTGAGCTCTCCTGGGGTCGCTGTCTGATCAAACACTTCAAGCACGGGGCAACTCTTCCAATCCAGCGCGTTGCTCAACTTATGGTGAAGCGGTACCTGGGCTTTGGAACGTACAGTACTCGGCGGTCGAAGTACTCCCTCCAAGTGTTCGATGCCAGCGGTCTCACAGAATTCACAAGTGTTTGTTTCAATGCGTTTCTTGTTAATATGCATTACATTGGACTTTCGTGAGGGTGGAACTTCTCTCTCGCGAATGTCTTCACTGGTGTGGAATTTTGCAAGCTTAGGAGGCCTCGGATGTCAACGTAGAGATCGTTGAGGGCACCACGTAACGTGCGCACCACGGGTCTTGGAGCAGCCGACGGAGCAACGGCATGAGTTGTGGTTCTTGCGATCGTCTGGCAACGTGAAGAAGATGCATGCAGACGAGCATCTCAGCCTTGATGGCCAGTGACTCTGGAGTCGTAGTACTAAGTTACGTGCGTAAGACACGATCGTTTCGTTTGAGCTAGAGCGTGTACAGAGATCCACCAGATTTCGCTCCACCTTCAAAATATAAATTCTAACAGACATTCGGAAACACAAAACATAGTATTGTAAAGGTGATGTTGGGCTCAGTTGAGCAAACTTGCAATCGAATGGCCGGAGGTGATCCGCACCGAAGGAAGCTGATCGAATAGTGCCTTGAAGTAGGCAGCGTTCAAATAACCTCTGAAAACTTAATGTTGAAATCGTATTACAGTATAGAGTTCATATATTTTGAGTAGAGAGCAAAATGTGGTGGACCTCTCTACCAGACGCAAGCACGCCAGATGGGTCAGAGCACGCAACCGTGGACTTGTACTGCAATGTCCTAGCAGCAGACTCACCGAATAAAGCTGTATAGAAATCCGACGAGGGTTTGGAGCCGGCGGCACAGCGGCGCAAACGACTTCCAAACAGCAGCGATGTACCAGCACTCCACCAGCAAGTGTGTTTAAGACTCCACCGACTCGGTGCAAAGGAGACATGTGCGCTCAGCTGGGGACGAGAAATGAAGGCTGCATCGAGCAGCCACCGCGCGCAGCGCCACTCGATAAACGAAGCCACCATACAGTGGAAGCTCATTCTCGAGCAGACGAATGGCAACAAATGCCGCCGCGTGGGCGTCATCGACGTAGTAGTCGACGGGGACGCCAAGGTGGCATGTCGGCAAGTGCTATCAAATAAATGGCGGTCGGGGGCGGTAATTCGCAAGACAGAAAGATGCCTTTACAGAGGAACTATCTCGCCACCGAGACAGACGAGCTGCAGCGGGAAGTGGGGCAAGTGGGGCTTGCGGTACGAAGCGTGCAACTCGGCAGACCACTGCTGCAAGCTGGCGAATCCAGCGGATAGGAACGGCTTTGGTAGCTGCTCCTCGAGCCGCCTTATAACTGCCGCCGGGGTGCTACCGAGAGCGACCTTGTCTTGGACATGGTTATACCCAGCAA
>NW_008580209.1:72720-75457 GCF_000520115.1 Aphanomyces invadans | reverse complement strand
ACGGGACGATTTACGACGGGACGATCTGTTCAGATAACCATCCGGTTATCGATCGTCGTCCTGGAGTCTGGGCGTCCTGGCAAGTTGCTATTGTATTGAGGGGAACGAAGTGAACTGACTAGGAAGGTAATGAGAAGTAACTCAGTTTGGATTTTGCATTGCTTCCCGAAAGGAAGACGCCTTGCAGACAAACAAGGCGCGGACTCAAAACAGCTTGCAGCGGGTCTCCAAGCGGTCTCCACGGCTCGTAGGCTGCAGTTAAAAGCGCTGTGCTGGTTGCAGTCCACGGAGGTGGCTCAAGAGGGTTGACGAGCCATGCCTGGAGAAATCGCACCAACGTCGAGCAGATGCTCAAGGTTCAGTGGTCGTAAACTAATGCGAGAGGCCGAGGCCACCGTGACGTTTGGCCATTAAGTCGAGAGCTTGGCTAAATTGGCGCAGATGCCTCGTTCGCGTCCACGAGTTTGGCTCATCGTGAAGGAACTGAAGCATGAGACGATCGATGAGGGGCGCTTGATGCTTGTCGGGCAGGAGCCAAGTCAACTGGTACTAGAGTACCGGCAGACATACTGTCTGAAAAATGACCCTTGCCGACAAGAGATCGCGTTTGGTGCGACCAGAGCTCGAACCGATTTATGAATTTGGCGAGCACGTGATCGAAGCGCGACATCGATAGCATCCCCGGCGCCACTAGGATACTTAGCGCTTTCGCGGGCGCTACTGGCGTGGCTGGGTGTCCTGGAAACCTCGGCTCCAGAGATCCGTACGTGAGCAATGTTGTCTTGTTGCGGTTGAGCTTGAACCCAGAAAATGCGCAGAACGATTCGATGAGCTCGAGTTGCGTGATGTGCGCTGCGGGATCTCGGGCGTTGCGGTTGAGCTTGAACCCAGAAAATGCGCAGAACGATTCGATGAGCTCGAGTTGCGTGATGTGCGCTGCGGGATCTCGGGCGTTGCGGTTGAGCTTGAACCCAGAAAATGCGCAGAACGATTCGATGCGCTCGAGTTGCGTGATGTGCGCTACGGGATCTCGGGCGATGAGCTGCGTATCATCCGCAAAGCAGCTGACGACGTGTGCTGTATTGCCAAGCGTGAGCCCCAATTGCGTTTGTCGGCGAAGCAGCTGGCACATGGGCTCGTGCGAGAGCACGAACAATAGCGGCGACAGCGGATCTCCTTCAGCACCCCATGGCCAATCTTTAACGGTTGCGACAGGCGTCCGTTGATGATCGTGATGCGCGGCCCGCGTAGAGACACTTGATCACACGTAGAAACGCTTGAGGCATCCCCATGGCCTTCAAAACATTTTGGAGATATCGGTGGTCAACGCGGTCGAGCGCCTTCTCGAAATCGAGTAGTGCCACGACTCCTGCAGGTGCGTGTCGGTGCATGTATTCCAAATTGTCTTCGAGACGCTGGATGTTTGTCAAGATCGTGACTTGACAAACATCGCGCCCATTAATGAAGCCCGTTTGATCGTTGTTGACGAGAAAGTCGGTGCAGTTTTGAATTCGGTTGGCCAGCCCCTTGGCGAGCACCTTGACATCCCGTGTTGATGAGACTGATCAGCCGGTAGTTGTCCGCGACGTCACGATCTCCCTTCTTGTGTAAGAGGATGGTCGTGCTAAGCTTCTGCATGCTTGTAACGTAGAGGACGAGCCGAGCTGGTGGTTGAAAATCAGCTCGAATGAGAGGGCCCATTTCGTTGGTTCCAGCCGAAGAACCTTGTATGGCAGCGCGTTGGAACCAGGCGCTCTTCCCCTTGCCGAGCTCATAATTGCATTGTAGAACTCCGAAGCAACGAGCGGTGCTGCTAGTCTCTGAGATAGTTCTATTGGAAGCCGTCGGTCGATGAGGTTATGAAGAAAAGCTTCGAGTGCGTCATCAGGAGGCAGCTGCGTACGAGTTCGTGTAGAAGGCGTGTAGGGTACTCTCAATGCCGTGTTGGGTCACGTGACGCTGGCCGGAGGCGTTGTACATGACCGTCATGGCTGGCCGGTGAAGCTGACGAGGTGTCGGTGGCTTGAGGTGCGTTGTTGTACAGCGCGAGTTCTCCGCAAGGAACTTGTGCATTTGTTCTTCGGTCTTGAACTTGCTGCGTGCCGCATGGTACTGCTTGAGCTGTGCTTTGATGTGCTGCATGTGCATGACGTGGACCTCGGACGGGTGGTGCTGAAGATCGTATGCCGCTTGTGCCAGCTGTATCTTGAGCCCCTCGAGCTGCGCTTGGTCGACAGCCACACGTGCCTTGTGCAGGATCTTCAATGTGCGCCGGAGCGAGAAGATCATGCCGTCATACAAATGGCCGACGTCTTTATCAAGGGACGCCTCCTCGAGAAAGTTTTCGAGATGTTCATGTACGGCGGTGATTGCCTCTGGAAGCTCAAGGGCCACGGAGGAGTGTGCCATGGCCCTTCCCCACCGTCAACATATCTTCTAAATGGACAACGTCAGCCGAGTGGTCCGATCGTGTCATGTCATGAACGTGCCGAGCGATGGTGTACGGTGTTGCGGTAAAGTGCGACGAAACGAAGACGACGTAGTCTAGGCGTGTCGTGCCAGTCGGTCTGGTGAAAGAACGAAGAGTTAGGTAAACTTGTCGATAGATATCAACGACGTCTAAGGCAGTCAGCCAACGGCCGAGCTCGTGCCTGCCTCTACGCTTGCCGGGTGAGGGTGCAAGTGCATCCAGGTCATCGTCTAGCGTAATGTTGAAGTCGCCGCCAACGAGATGAAG
>NW_008580209.1:67660-68813 GCF_000520115.1 Aphanomyces invadans | reverse complement strand
CTCTGTCTGCTAGCTGGCCACGGACCAGCAGATACCGATGATTGAACAAGGGAGCGGTATAATCTTCTACAACCTTGAGATCACGAAGCGAGCTTGTTGGATGAATTGTAGCGGCGACACCAGGAGCTCGTGGAAAAGCAAGGTGATCGACAGAACCAATGGCCAGCGGCGTTGGTGACTTCTCGCCAGAGGCGTGCGGCGGCGGCTTGAGAATGTACACGTTGGGGAAGCGAGTTTCTTGGTAAAAGGCCATGTCGTGCGACTGTGAGAACTTGTGAAGCCTCTACGCGACCTTCTGCGTGATGCTGTTCGTGTTGAGCGATACGATGGAAAGAGACGGGAGCTGGGTTGGTACGTTGGTGCGCACTGCGGTGGTAGCGGAGACCACCTTAGTTCTGGCTGAGCATGTTCCTCATGACCTCGAGAGTCATCTCAGAGCACAACGAGTTCGGGTGCCGTTGGTGGACCCGCTCCAACAGCCAGTTGGCCGAATCCTTGTAGAACGTTGGGGGGTCCCTCATCCATTTGTTGAGCACCTCAGATTGCAACAAAGTCAGCAGCGTGTGGTCCGTGTGCATCCCACGACGTTTGTACAGGCGTGTCAAATTGTTCTTGGTAAGCCCATAACTCGATCATAATGCAGTCAGCCAACGGCCGAGCTCGTGCCTGCCTCTACGCTTGCCGGGTGAGGGTGCAAGTGCATCCAGGTCATCGTCTAGCGTAATGTTGAAGTCGCCGCCAACGAGATGAAGATCATCGGCGTCAAAGTCGCGCGGCAATGCGTCAAAGAACGCCTGCCGCTCTGACGCTTCGGCTGGCGCGTAAATGTTGTGCAAAAAGACCACTCTGTCTGCTAGCTGGCCACGGACCAGCAGATACCGATGATTGAACAAGGGAGCGGTATAATCTTCTACAACCTTGAGATCACGAAGCGAGCTTGTTGGATGAATTGTAGCGGCGACACCAGGAGCTCGTGGAAAAGCAAGGTGATCGACAGAACCAATGGCCAGCGGCGTTGGTGACTTCTCGCCAGAGGCGTGCGGCGGCGGCTTGAGAATGTACACGTTGGGGAAGCGAGTTTCTTGGTAAAAGGCCATGTCGTGCGACTGTGAGAACTTGTGAAGCCTCTACGCGACCTTCTGCGTGATGCTGT
>NW_008580209.1:57447-57982 GCF_000520115.1 Aphanomyces invadans | reverse complement strand
AAATTGCGCCAAGACCTTTACCGCTTAACCGACAATCAGCACAAGGGAGTTATCCGGCTTCGTCAACTTATACCCGAAGCAAGAGATTCGGACGCTCGAAATAGTCTGCAGTTTATTACAGACCTGGCTATCCAAGAAAACACAAGCATCGAATCAGTATTTCTTGGAACTACTGACCGTCAAGTGGGATAAATACCGCGAAATACGAAGAGAAAAGGCCAAAGAACGCAAAAAGGATAAAGAAGAAGACAACGAGCGAGCAAAAAAGAAAGTAAAGAAAGAGTAGAAATTCAGTAAAAAGAAAAAAACAAAAGAAAAGAGGAAAAGAAAAAACAACAGAAAATGGAACAAATACTTCAAACATTGCTACAACAAATTGAACGCCAAGAACGCATAATAGAAGCAGTCGCGCATACACAAAACATGCAAGTCCAAGCCCTGCAAGCAGCCAATGAACGCGCTGCTCGAACACATGAAGTTAAGGTAGAAGGCCTTACAATGCCCAAGTATCACGGAAGAATGGACGAAAGCATAA
>NW_008580209.1:31342-40870 GCF_000520115.1 Aphanomyces invadans | reverse complement strand
CATTAGGGCAGCCCCCTCTTGAATACCAGTGTTGAATTTGCCTGTTGCCTCGAAAGGGTTCGCGGTCGGAAGCCGCGTTGAACGAAGCACAGCTGGTCATGACTTGAAAATCGCCGAGCACTTTAGTCCGTCTGTATCTGTCGTTGAGTCTCGTGTGCCGCTCGAACATGAATGGTACCGACGACCGATTCTCTCGAGGAATAAAGCAAAAACACGTGGGCACTTTGCATCGATCGCTAACGGGGTGGATCGATCATGCCCATGGTCTCACTGATCGGTCGGTATTCATCATCCTAGGCATGTGCAGCCATAGGTGGTACAACCAAGCAACCCCTCTCTTACTGTTAGGTCAAGTAGAGTTTGGTCTGTCACAACCACGTCGCCAAACCTTTATAAGTATGGCTTTTTCACGCGCGGGGTTTTGGATTAGGTGCGTGATTGCGCATTGAAAGCACCTTGAGTCTGAAAAATTCTACTCTGGTCCAAAATAGTTTCTGGGTACAACTTCCGATAGGTGAAATTTTTCTACATGTCGCCCGACTAAAGAGCGATTGGTGCACTAGAATGCTCTAGTTCTTTGCTCTGATTGGGTAGTTTATGAGCGTCCTAAAACGCTTCCGTTCATGGGATACGGGAAAAGTGTCGTGTCAATTCGTCCAAAATTCGACCCATCACCCTATTCTCAAAACGCATCTTCATTTTGCACACGAACAGCAATCATTTATCTCGCTTCTTTAAACCATGCCAATGCACCCGCCATCAGCACTGCCTACTACCCACGGAACCCCGATGGCCCAAATGGCGGCAAAACTCTTCTCGCCATGAATAGCGCCACGCCATCTATGAGAGCATGCTTTCCATCGCGTCCTGTGGAGCACTGCCTTTTGGTGCCATCTTGCAGCTTACCAAGCACTGTAGCTTCCACTCGGATTTTTTGTCGCGCGTTTGGCTCCGCGGGTAGCGATCGTCCCTAGCGGGCCACATTTGAGGCAATGTCACACTGCATCCCCGAGATTTACCTCAATTTTCTATATTTCTTTTGACTTCGAAGAGTATTGTTTTCTACAGTTGTAATATTTTTGGTAATATTGGACGATAAAATTTTAGTCGCGATTCGGCAATGCCCCATGCGTCGCGGCAGACGCTGAGAGCTCTACATCATGCGTGCTTAGGCTTAAGATTCTTTCAAAGTCGCAGTATCAGTAGTGCACTCGAACAATTGAGGACCTCTTCGATGCTGTGGAAACTTCGTTTTATGAATTGCCTGTGGACACGTTGTCAAAAGCATTCATTTCCCTTCAAAAGTCGATGAAGAATTGCGTCAAAATACACGGTGGCACTGATTATAAGCTCCCTCATATGAAGAAGGATGCGGTGATAACTGACGCCACAATGTTTAATGTGGTGTGCGATGCCTACAACAACGAGAGCATCTTGAATCATTCTAACTTTCAACTTGGCAAAGCGGCAACCATGGAGGCACTTCTGAATTATCCAAGAACAAGGTCTCTTGGCAAATGAATAGAGGAGATACATTCTATTTTTGGCCGCCTTTATTCGTTTCTGGAGTGCACACAAACACTAAGTTGTTTCGGCATCGAGTCCAATAATTTACTAGTAAATAATTTCAACTCTACTTGTTCTTTTTATTTAATTTTGCACAGTTTCATTACAAAGGCCAATTTACAAAAAATCAGTTCACAATTCACAAATTTGAAAAAATGCGATAAAGACCATTCCGGTGTGAAAAGAACCATTTTCATGTTAGAATGCCCTCATTCGAATCTTTCGATGTGATCACGGTTTTTGCTCATAATTTAATCAATCGAAGGCACACAACAACACAACTACTTTGGACCAGTTATGCATTTTGAAAAATCCGTTCTTTGACTGAATAGTCGTCAGTACCGACATAGACCGAGCCTGTACTTGGCCACATATTGAGCCATTAGAGCTTGGGAGCAGTAAGTAACGACATGAGCAGAAACTAAAATATTGGAAAAAACCCTCTCCATTTACAATATAACTGATCACTTGGTGACATCAAGGTCGAATTGATGAAATTTTTGATGTCTTACCACAAGTACCACCAATGCTTCATCCAAAACGTACGCGTTTGTCAACATAACTATCCCACAACGGAGGCATACGCTACTGGCAGTGCATCGATAAATGCGCCCAGTGCATCGTGCCATCCATGCGATAGCCACACTCGGCTGCCATGTTGGCCGACGATGCGCATTTCATGGAGTATTCAGACCGGAGGCTTGATTCGAGAGTACATCGGTGCACTCCACACATGTCCTTGTGGATTCAGTGATTCTGCCAAGGGAATCGAGCGAGGTCGAGAGGTGTCTGAATTGCAGATCGATCTCCATCATGCATCTACCCTTGCCGCCATTGTGTCGGCTTCACTAGCCTTAGACAATGGTGCCCCCACAACCACGTCGAAACCGCTGGCGACTCCGTGGGTCGGCCAGCAGCAGTACTTGCGGGCCTAAAGCGTCGGCGACTACCGCGTCCAGTAACGACGTTTTTGACGGCGGCGCATTGCACAGGGGCCAGATTCCGATGTTTTGAGGTCGCACTACTTGGGACTTCTGACGGGGTTGTGGCCATGGCGACCAAGGACGTTCGACACCCCAAGTACTCGTTGCTCTGGACCGCAACATCACAACCATCCATCGTGGTGCCGTTTGACGACGTAGCTGCATGTATGGGGCTATGGGGCGCAGCGTCATTTGGGGGAGGTTCAATCGAATGTGCTCAAATCCGTCAGAGCCAGATGTGTAGGTCAATATCAAAGAGGGGCCTGTCTGGCCTGGTCGATTCCTCCGTGCTGGCTGCGGGGGCCATGCAGGGGGAGATTTGTGCCAAAGGGACTCGGGAGGACCATTGTCCATTGAGGAAAATGGCACGGCGCGCTTCGTGGAGGTGGTCAACTGGGGCCTTGGTTGCAATGATTTGAACAACCTGACGTGTATGCTCAATTGAGCGCCACCCGGGCTTTCTTTGGACCGTACTCGAAGAAAAGGAGCGTCCGCGTGCCGTCCGTAGTCCGCGACGACAGCGACGGAGTGCCTGGGCTCGGCAACGACGTGTGGCCCCCGACTTTGATCGAGACAACAAGACGTCGATCAAAGATCACGGTGACCAAAGTAATCCAATCGCTACCAAGCGCTGGATGGATCGTGACGACGCTGGAGCTCGGATTCCTCTAGACAAGGACGAGTCGAGATGGGAGGAAAGGAAGCAAGTCGATGCAATTCGGAGTTTAAACAAGTCCTTGGCCATTGAAGTAGCATGGACTGGTCCATGCATCCTCAATGGTTTCGACCTTCCGAGGAAGGCGACCGGTAGCTCCGTTGCGCGCTTTGCGTAGGTATACGGACATGGATTTTGGTACATTCTAGAGCCTCGAGTTGCTACTTCTTTGCCATGGCGAGCTTCGCATACGGCGTGCCGCTGACGATGAGCACGCTCGTGTCGTCGGATGGTGTGGATTCTTTGGCTGTGATGTGCAGATGGGACAGCACTCTCCACTTGCTGGCGACTTCGACGTCAAACGTTGTAATAGCCGTATTGGCCAGATTCACGCGCAAGTCTAGCAGACGAAGCCATGAATGCAAACGCCAGCAAGGTAGCGACAGAACAAACTTGTAAATGGAATGAGCGCGGTCGGAAAATAGGCAATCGGGTTCCCGTTGGCTTGGATTGTAGTGAGGTGGTGGCACTTGCCCAATGTCTCGGGAAGGATTTTCAGCGCGTTGGAGCTCACGGCCAACGTAACCAGCTCTTTACAGTTGCCCAGAGTCAACGGCAGTGATGTAATTTGATTCCCTCTGCGAAAGATGTCATATTTGGAGCGATCTGTGCACGTCTAGCCTACCGGACATTGAGCTCGACGAGGTCGACGCATTGCCCGATCTCGTCGGCGACATCCTCCAGCTGATTGTTGTCCAAAGACAGCACCTGCAGTGACGACGCTGCCCCGATCGTCGAAGGGATGTGTTTGATGCGATTGTTGGAAAGGTGAAGTATGTTCAATAACGGTAGCGTCACAACGGCCTACGCATGCCGTTGAATGCTGATAAGCAGAGTCGCGTACGTCAGGGATGGAAGTGAGCCAGTTGTTGCTTAGCCAGAGCTCCTTCAAATGACGAAGACATCCAATCTGCACACATCAGACTGGAAGTTGCGTGCGTTGGCCAAAATGTATCTACCTCGTCGGGAAGGTGTTCAAGACGGTTCTGTCCCAAGTCGAGGATGCTCAATGGAGTGGATTCAAGAAGGCCAATACCCTATGTAAGTTGATCGGGTGAAAATGGACCGCGGTTGCACAGAAATCTTGACACACCTCGATCGATGTGAGTTGGTTGTCGTACAGGGAGAGCTTTGTCAATCGAGAGAACGCTGGAATGTTCGCTGGAGTGCACAGAATGCGCAGGTTTCCTTGGAACTCGCTTGACCGGCGTCCGAGCCGCATCTGTTCTCGTGCATCCTTTGGGTCGGCCACGATCTCCGCCACCTTGCGCAGGTCTTTTACCACGAACATTGCGCGAAGTTTTCCGAGTTTCAAGACTGAAAAGCTGTAATTAGTGTGACATCCATGCAGTGTATATAAATGATTCATTTATTATCTTGCGGGAAACGTAGTCGCCCAATTCAAAAATCGCCAGACGAACCTTCGTTCGACAACCGGGCAGTGGCTTGAAACCCTTACGTGCCATTCACGCACGTGCATGCCCCATCCGGTGTGCCGCGGAACAGGGTCGTTTGCGGGTGTTCGCGGCTGCATGATCCCATTTGATTTGGTGCAAGACAGGTAATGTTCTGCATGGAGAAACAAATTTTGAGGGGCAACTCCAGCTCTAGCCAAAGCAGCCTTCATGACATTGTATACTTGAGCTACAGAGTATTTGCATCGTCGTCTGAGCTGAGCATGCTACATTGTGGTCAAGATCGTCTGGGTGGAGAAGCGTCAGTGGGCTTGGCGTGCCATTCCACAAACGCTTGTGCGTCTGCTTCCACTGGTCGGTGTCGGCGTAGCCGTGGACAGCGGCGCCTCCAAATGCCACGATCGTACAACGTTCTTGGCGATGAGCACGAGAAATTGAACAACTTGCCAGCATTTCACACCATGAAACCAAAGGCAAAACTGTATCCGAGACACTCCACACTGTACAGGTAAAACGTTGTGTGTCCTTCCGATGCAGAAGGGAAGCACATGCGCATTGTTCAAGGACGTGCCGTGTGGTCCCGCGCATTTGTCCTGCGAGACTGTGCATGCGACCAGAATCAATTCATGAGCCGTCGGTCGGCGGCGCTTTCGTCTTGTCAAGTTGGTGGAAGGTCGATGATCTATTTTAAGAGGATTTTTGAGCTCCTCTCGAAGAAATGAATTGATGCAGGATATTCAATTATAGAAGTATTTTTGAATATTCCATCGAACGTTTTCGCGCACTCGGAATTCTGCGCATCGACGGTGTCGATGGACCCGGCGACAATGGAGCGATACGCCGATGTACGTAAGTGTCCTCGGGGATGAAATGCTTATGCGTGATGCTAGTGGCTGGATGACTTGGAGAAGTCCGATCCAAAAGCGTACGCTCAGTTCATCCATGACATGCAGGAGAAGATGCATGGAAATGGGGACTTTGGTGCATCGGCACCGCCTGCCATGAATCCGCGGGTGCCTGATCAGCTCAAGTTTCCCGGAAACAAAGTCATGGAGCGAGATGGGATACAGGAGCAGAAAGAGGGTATGTATGTCGACGTAACGCCGGGCTTTGTCATGAAGACGACAGAACTGCAGTCCAAGACAAAGGTAGTTTCTTGTCATGCCGTGGGCGAATTCACTCACAGACTCCATCGCGTTTGCTTAGTTGTTTGTCAACATTTGCTCATCCGAGCACATTCAGATCTTCTCCAAGAAGAAGAAGCTCAATGAACAAGGCGAAGAGCAAGAAGGGATTCACGTCCCTTTGAGCTTGGGGCCTCCCCACGAAGTCGTTGATCATGCACAAAAGACTTGTTTGGCAATCGATGTCGCCGTGAACCCAGGGGTACATTTAGTTGTACTGCATTGTCGTTTCTCGACCTAAAGGCATCCTCTAGGTCTTGGACGACTGCAAGAGCGACCCGACCTTTCGCCACTTTGTATGCGAATTGGCGCTGCAATACCTGGCCGAAAAGTACAAGTTTGCGTGCGACCCCCAGTATAAACTTCCAAAACTCGCGTATCGTGGCACGCTTCCGCCTCCGCGCCATTACATTCGCAAGACACAAACGCCAGTCATCCAAGAAGTAGATGTCCCTGCGAAGCCAAAGACTCCAACTCTGCCGAAAGAACTTCAGACGCCGTCGTTACGCTTGTTTGAACGCGTGTGTTCCTCGAATGAGCGAGTAGATTGCACCGTCGCTCCTGCATGTGAAGGTGGTCCACTTGCCACTGTCGAACGCCTTGCTGCCTCACCCACCGCGTTGGTGGCCGTGATCGAGTTCTCTGATGACTCCGCTCTCGTACGTCTTTCACAAGCTTTACGTTTGAAGCCCCATTTGAAATGAATGTCTTCGTGCAATGCCCTGCATTCGCCTGATCTTGTGACTGGATATGGAGTGGCACTCACCTGCTACTCAAGGAACTTGACGCCATCGATATCCAATTGAACGCAGAGTGCATGGTTATTGCTACGACCGGCTACCACGACGTCGGTATGTTTCATCGCGTTTTCAATTGTTGTTCGACACCACGTTTGATGCCTTCTCTTAAGCCCCGCCCTTATTCACTTGAATTGACCATTCTCCTTTCATTCACGGGTGTTTCTAGTGCGATTTTTGCCATATCCCGTCCAAGTGGACGCTGCCAAAGCTACTCTGATTGGATCTGTCGTAACTCTTGACCTGCCAGTGGACAAATCGTGGGTCCCTGCCACAGACCGGGCTGGTATGTGCTGTATCCCACTTGATTCAGTGTATTATGAACCTTGAGAACATGTTGTTAACCGTGTCGTGATGGCTGCAGACACCGGATCTGCACCATGGCTGTTGGCCCAAGCTCTTGCCCAGGATTCGCCCGCGGTAAAGTCATATATCCACACTGTCCCGTGAAGATGGTGACCAATGTCAAATGTCATAGGTACCTCCAAAACCCGCAGAGAGATTTCACTTGGGCGAGTTCACGACGTCTCCATCGGCAGATGCTCTTCCTGTCAAAGTACTTCATGGACGCTTCAATGAGTCCTTCTTTCGTATGTCTATATCCTTCACGTAGGAAGACGAAATCTTGCCGGAAGATCGATTCCACCAACGCGACATGATGTCAATGCATATCTTGGATCAACGCCGCCGCGAGAAGGATCAAAAGGCTGAGAAGGCCGCGAGAGAACACGCCAAGCGCAAGGCCGAAGTACAGCAAAAGAAAGAAGCGGCCAACGCAGCAGGCAAGACGTGGGCCGAAATGTACCCGAACGAACCGGAAACGTCCTTTATCGATCTGAATGATCTCCTCAACGACAAGCCAGTCGACCCCCCGATGGTCACGTCCGCGACAGCTGAAAAGGTGGCGAGTCAGTGGAAACAGCAGGCGGACGGGGTCACGCAGCTCAAGAGTTCCCTAGCATTTGAATTGCTCGACTAATACACAGCTCCTCCTGTGGAATAGGTTGGTATGAAACAGCACGTGGCGTCACAATGTATACTAAACGAATCACCCAAGGTACCATCGCAATGCGTCATGCAGATCAATGGTAGAAGAAGGCGTAGCGACGCGATTCCCCATGCGCTTCGTAGCATGCGATTGCCCATTTAGACTATTCAATCGAAAAGAAGGTGGGCATGGATTGAAAGATTGGTGCAGAATAGGCTACGACGCGGCGTAGTTTCGTGCCCCAAAGATGTTGGACCCGACTCGGACAAAGTTGCTGCCGTGCATGATCTACAGTCATTCATGAGAGAGAGGACGCAGAGGAGGCCAACTCACCGCTGATTCAAAGTCATCTGACATGCCCATGCTCAGCTGAACCGACGCCTCGTCCACGGACAGTGCCTTGGCCACCTCCGTTCGACAGGCCACCAGCGACTCGAAGCAGTCGGACGTGTCGTCGTCAAAGCGCCCGATGGTCATGAGACCGGACAGGGTCAAATTCTCGCAACTACCATGGATGTGCGCGGCCAATTCCACGCAGTCAGCGGGCGGGACGCCGCTCTTTTGCACCTCGCCTGCGCGATCCTCAGTGAAGAATTGGACAAGTGAGTCGTCTGGACGCACCAGACGTGTTGACCTGCACCATTACTCGCAACGGACTCCCGGATTGCTTTTCGCCCCATGCTTTGTCCAGCTTGTTTGCGAGCTTGATCGAGTCGACAGTCTCAACCATGTACAGGTTAGGCACTTCCTTGACCAGCGTCTTGACTTTGTTGCTCTGCAGATGTCCAATAAAGTGCCACTGAACATCCGACGGACACAAAGGTGCTTTCTCGACGAGTTCTTGGATGTAGTTCTCTCCGAAATGCCGCTGATCCAGCGCATAAGCGGTCTCGATGTCCGCCACAGGTTTGGTTTTACTCACAGCTACCAGCGTGCACTACCATCAACCCGTTATTGTTACAAGCATGAGCACGACCACAAGACCAAGTCTATGCACCTCTTGTTTCCATGGACTCGCCGCCAGCAACTCCGAGATACGTTGACGAACATGCTGCAGATTCCGTGCGACGCCGCACGACATAATGTTTCGAAATCCCTCGAAGACCGTTTCGTTCGTGGTGGAACAAAATGCCATCCCACCTATCCGAAAAAAGGCAACATCCGGAGGATTATCCGGACACTGGCTATTATTGGAGTCGTGTGTTGCCAATGCATTTTTATCAACCACGAACCTCACTTAACGAACCATTGCTCATGCGCATAGTGCTTGTGTTCATGCGTTCTATGGTGCTCGCCACCCATAACCTTTCACTTGGCCAAATTGGGAGGTGAAATATGTTACGAAATTTGGAACATTTGAGCAAATGTTTTGAAATGTCCACAATGTCAATTTGCTGAGGTGTCAAAAGAGTCGCGTGAAAAATATTTCGAAATTTGTAGATTCGATGTTTGAGCATATATTTTGAAACGTCCCCACTGTCAATTTCGATTTGCTAAGGGCTCCTCTGGATACCATCAATTATGGCATAAAATGAGGAAAATCTCCATAAAGTGGTAAAATGATAAAGGGTCAAAACTGAGATGTCTGGAGTCCACAAAATCCAAGGAAAATATTCCAAAATCACAGCCAGAAAGTTCGCAAAATATGCCAAAAAATGGACCAAAATGGTCCATTTCTCTTGTAGAGAAAGTGCATTACATCATGTCATTTCGAAAGATTGCTTCCACCACACCAGAGACAGATGGCTACGCAGCGAGACATCGATGGGGCTTTGGAAGGACGACTTGGACGTTACATGGTTGAAGGAGCTTGTGCACCAAGCCATTGTCCTTGGCAAACGTGCCCGAAGTGGATACAAGAAGGAAGAGTGGCAAGCGAC
>NW_008580209.1:30046-31163 GCF_000520115.1 Aphanomyces invadans | reverse complement strand
TCAAGTCGCGGCATGACACAATCAAGGGCTCATACTCCGTCATCGCGAAGATCGTCAATAGCAGTGGAATGGGGTGGGAAGCCACAACGTGCAAGGTGGAGTGTCGATCAACTACGTGGGAGTCATTTCTGGATGGCAAACCCAAGCAATGGGGGCGTGGCGACACAAAAGGTTTCCACAGTTCGACCTCTGTGAAGCTCTCTTCCGTGGAACTCTTGCGCGTGGGAATTTCGTTGGAGCCTGGTCGCTGAATAATCCATTCCAGATTTTTGAAATTCAGGCTGGGATAAAATCAATTTGATTGGTCAATTTATCCGAAATCCGCATAACGTTCCTGCCTGACAACTTGGTTTGAGGCAGGGATGTGGCGTTCCTGCCCTGTACCAGCCATTCCTGCTCTACAGTCAATTTGCCGACTGACCCATGAGTGATGACGACGACGCTCACACGCATGATGTAGAAACCCATGGTATTCACTACAATGTCTACTTTCAACGTATGCTGACACTCAGTACATAGCGCAACTAACGTCGAAAGGCCAAGAAGGCCAGACGCGCAAAGCGCACGTCGGTCGACACTCCAAAGCGAGGCTTGCTTTGGGACGACAAGAGTGTCCATGAATTGTTCCGACTTCGGTACAAGTCGCAGTTGGCCAAGCGCTTCGACTCGAAAAACAACGCTTTGACACTTTCCAAATTTTCTTGTCTGAAAATGACCCCGGTCGAATATCCACGGACAAAATCACCATACGATGATCCACCAGTGCTTGGATGTTTAAAGAGGGGTCCCCATTTCTGTTGTAAAATCCAACATAATCCCGTGGTCTTTGAATGTTAATAAGGGTCCCATCCACTGCACCAACGACGCCACGGAGGTTTTGGCATTTGTAAACTCCACGTTCAATGAATTGCCACTCATGATTGCAGGACGGCAAGCGAATCCATTGTTGAGCATTTTTAGAGACAGCAAGCACAATTAATGTCACCACCTCAATACACCACGTCTTTGCCATGCCAAACGCTGCAGAGGCCACCGACAAACATACACCACACACCACAGCAGAGACGGCAACGACAACCTGACCAAATGTATCCATTGTATCTCCAACCACGAAAAG
>NW_008580209.1:20855-22841 GCF_000520115.1 Aphanomyces invadans | reverse complement strand
TCTTCCTTCGTGCGTGGCTTCTGACGTCTGATACCCCATTCCTTCAAATGGTATCGCGTTCCGCGATATGGAGTCAAGCACTTCATTGTCAGTGCGTAACCAGCGTCGCTGAGATCGAACTTGGTTGGGGATAGCGCAAGGCCCTTTTGAAGCGCATCGTTGTATACCTTGCCATCGCCTGCAATGCCTTCCCAACCAGCGAGCACGTAGGTGAAGACAAGATCGAAATTGCACGCAGTAAGAACGTTCATCGTCAACCTCTTTCGTCCGTGAAATGGGGCGGCCTTGGCAGAACTGACCCAAACTGGAACGTGTGTTCCATCCAAGGCCATTCTGCAGTCTTGGAAGTATGGCGCGAATTTAGGGTTGGATGCAATTGAGACGTGTGTCGGGCTGTCGTCCTTTGGGAGTTGAATGTAGATGGGTACCAATCGGCGAAGTGCTCGAACAACAGTGCGCAAATGCCTTGATATAGTCTCGCCGGAATGCTGGAACCTTTGCTGCATATTTGTCGATGATGCATTGTGACCGGAGAAGTACAGCAAGATACACAGCTGCTCTTGTGGGGATGTTCGCCTTGTACCATGTAGCCCGCCTTGCTGAACTAGTTCACGTAGAAGTCCCCCGTAGGTTTCCTTTGACGTGCCCAATGTATCGACGAAGGCATCTTCGTTACCTTTGATCATCTCAGCAATCCACAACGCGCCGGACAAGATCGAGACCCGCTTAGATATCTTGAGGAGAAAGGCAGAGTAGTGGTACATAAGGTATGCCATCAGAATCATGCGTCTTCGTTTGTACCGACGTCGTCGGAGCAGCAGCAACAAGCTCGTGAGCATTGCTTTCGCGCGCAAATTTGAACCGCTGGAAACTTGTGTCGTATTTGTATCCAGACCGTTTCATCATTTTTATGAAAACTTTGAGTTGGTATTTTCGACAAAATCTGCGAAATCTCAAATCCAACTATGACATTTTTTATTGTGAGGTATCCAGAGGAGCCCTAAGGTGAAAAAAAAAGTCTGGATTCCAAAGCCGCGGGCACTTGGGGATATGGAGGGTGCTTTGGACTGCCTCTACTTTGATCAATGTCCTTACGGAGACTACACCGCCGAGGTTGGAAAGGGACCACGGTGGGCACGGGCTGTTGAGTCCAGCGATCCCTGTATGGGCCTGCCCCCGCGGAATGATACATTGCAAGATGGGTATGAAAGTGTCGAGTGCAATGGTACGATTCTTATCATCTTACTCAAATTGAATCGTTGCTCTCATTTCAACTAGCAACGTGACTTTGTCTTCTGACAATAGCTTTGGAATGCGTCGGTGGCACATGTACTTCTTTTAAGCATACTTTGTATACTCGGACATCTGTGCAGCATACTTTGTAAATTCAGTCATAACCAACGATGTACGCATCGATAAAATTAGCGTAGAGACAGAAGAAATTACGAATGGACACTAGCAAAATTCGAGACTTTTAGGTACACAAGCCTGTAGTCCATTGAATGACGATGGGGGCCATAATCCATTGGTCATGAAAAGCGATAACGTCACTTCGTACAATTCGTTGCGGAGCTGTAGGTGAAACTTTCATTATTAGTTTAACAAGTATCAGCTGATTCGTAGCGGTGACCGAGTAATAAACTGAACGATTGTATTACGTTTATCCGGTGGATCATACATGTTGGAAACTTGTTTGGTCAAAGTTACAACATGACCATGGAACAACGATCAAATCGCCCGAGCACAACCAAGAGAAGATGGCATCATCTACATCAGTCACACCGAAGTAACAATCATTTTTGGTCAATTCGTTTCCACATTTGAATCTGAGACGTAACTACTGTACACATCCTCTCATTGAGGTCTATCGATTTTACGTCTCATTTCACTGAAGTTTGGAATATTGAAGTCAAAATAGTTCAAGTAAATTTATGGAAATGTTGGAAGAGTCCATAAAATTGAATTAGAGTAGTTTGATTGGACAAA
>NW_008580209.1:4455-15229 GCF_000520115.1 Aphanomyces invadans | reverse complement strand
CGTGGAATGTTCTGTGGATGTCCAAACGGCACAACTACAAGAATTGTACAGTCACGGGACGCTCGATCCAGACCTAATTCATTCACTTTCCATTTTACCTTCAAGATTTTCAACGTGGAGTGCGATGACTACTGTATAACTACGAGAGTGTCTTGATTCATTTGAACTTTCGACTTGGCGAAGAGGCAACCATGAAAGCACTTCTGAATTCCCAAGAACAAGGTCTTATGCCAATTGAATAAATATACTCTATATTTTTGTCAAATATTCGTATCTGGATTGGCATACAAATACTAAGTTGTATCTGGATCGAATCCAATAAATCAATCAAGTCAAAACGAAGGCAGAAAACTGTCGGACCAGAGTTTCGGAGTTTCGAGGTTGCAGGTGTTGGTGATTCATCTTCACGACGCTGGCATCATCGCGTCCTTCAAAGCAAAGTAAAGCAGTGGCAATGCAGAATGCTCTGGATCAATCGACAATGTACTTAATAACGTCAAATGGATCCTGCCGACATCAGTATCGTGTCCCTGGGTGGTCCTTCGTCGAAACGCACAATAACACATTATCGCTTAACCCTCTACTGCCACCACGGAGATGTATGATGCGGCGCTGCCTGCAACAACATGACCAAGGAGTTCGAGTCGTACGCTTCGCCGGCAAGCTTAACCGCCAAAGTGGAGTATATCAAGTCCAACAAACTCAGCCCCATGCACTGATCTGCGGACACCGACGCGCCGGTCAACTGTGGCCGGTCCTTGGTCACACAAGGCTTCAATTTCTGACCACACTTGGACTCGAAAAACAAAACACAGCGGTACCGCAACTTCAAGCAACGTGTTGGAGTAGCAACATTCCCATGGAACGAATATGCAATGGTGCATTCCAGTGGATCGTTCGAGACGTCACAAATAATGGGGGGCGCTGTCACTAGCTGGTGTGCGTGTACAGGTGATTGTCGCATCCGCAGCCATGGAGCCGCGCGTTTGGCGGCAGCAAGTCGCACTCGCTGAATCCCCAGCAGTTCTCGATGGTCAAGTGGGGGATACTGGCCAGCATCGCCGCGCTGCGAAATGGAATTCGCTCCAACACCAAGCTCTTCACGTTGCTGAAGCACGACACATCGACGATACTGGGGCAGTGGGCCAATCGAACCTACACCCCAGATCAAGTCAAGTCCGTTTGACGCGTAACAGGACCTTGGACACGTTGGCAAGCGGCGACACGTCTGAAAGAAGGGGGCAGTTGGAAATGTCGACGTTCGTTGCCATTGCCAAGGCGGCGACGCTTTGCAAATTTCTAATCTCGTATTAAAACCCTGCTCATGCAACGGGGAGGGGAGGTTATACCGCAAGCCATCGAGATGCACGGTGTGCGCTCGTCGCAGCGGGGTCAAGTCGGTGATTTGAATGCAGTCCGTGATCGAAATCGTCTCGATTGTCGATGGCGATGGCAGGTGCTTGACGAAGCGATTCCCGCCTAGAATCAACGTCCGGACATTGCCCAGCTCGTTCACCGACGTGAGCTTTCCAACTCCCGTCAGATTCAACGTGCACACATTGCCCAACGCACTGACGTCTTGGATGTTCCAGCACCCAGTCAAGTTGACCTCGTCGGCATGTCTATAAAAGCAGGGCTCGACTCGTCGCCACCAACAATCGATGATGGCCCACCACGTACCTCAGCGCCGAGACGTCGGTCACTCGGAAGCAGTTGGTGAGGTTGATGCGCTTTACGTTTGCCAATGCAGACACGTCCGCGAGAGCAGAGCATCCGGTCAAGTTGACCGATGTGGCGTGCTTGAGCGCCGACACGTCCTGGAGACACCAGCTGCCAGTCAAGTCGACATGGGCCACGTTGGACAGCCACGAAATGTCGGTGACGCGGGAGTGGTGGCACGCGTAGGACGCATGGGATATCATGTCGGTAGCTTCGTCCAGGCGGCGGCTGTGGACGAGCTCAACCGATGGAACGTGCGCAATTTGGTGTGGATGGTACGTCACCAGTACCAGCCGTAGAAACTCTAGCTGGGGCGCGTTCACTTGCACTGCCGTGGTGTGTTGGTTGTTGGCTTCTACGCTCAAACGGCGCAGACTCGTCAACGTCTACAGAGCGATGGCATGTCGACGTCGGCGTTCCAAGATGGAAACGAGGTATACCGTGAAGTCGGAGAGTTGCATGCATCGATACACAGACAGAGCATGGAGCTGTGTTAGAGAGGCCAGGGACATGTTCGTGATGTGGGGGCACATTCGTAACGTGAGGACCTGGGCTTCCCGAAGCCCGCTCACGTCGACAACACCGTCGCAGCTATCCAACGTTACGATCCGCACTCGCTGGAGCGGGTGCACGTTGTCAAAGCCATGGCACCTGGTCGAAGTTTCATGGTGAGACTCGTGCAGGAGTTGTAGTGGACGCTACCGAGAAATGGTGACCGCGTGCAGATTGGCGAGATGCCAGAGGTCGAGAGTATGGTTGCGAATCCCAGAGGCCTCGTACGACAAGCGAAGCTGTGGCCACGCGCGTTGAGGCGCCACGACCGCGTCGAGCGGCGTCCGGCAAGGCAGTGTCAGTACTTGGGTCGGCGTGACCGTCTTCATGGCCGATCGACAGCGGCGTGCAACTTGCGATAGACGCAGCCACGAGGCCAACCCCAGCGCTGCGCAAAATTCTTCATGCCACAGGATTGCCTCCAGCGACGTGGTCATCTACCAGCGCATACCACGATGACCTGGATAGGATACACCACGACGACTGCGTACCATGGTGCGAACAATGAGAAATGGCCCAGCTACAATCCCACAGCAACGGGAGAGACTGTCGAGTAACTGTCGGGGGGACGGCTTCAAACCTCGCTTGGGCGTTCGTGCAGAGGTCAAGAAGCCGCGGTCGTGGAAGCCCAACGCTATGCAGCAATCCGTGGCAATCCCACCGTGATTCAAAGCATGGCTTGGAACTCGCATTCCTACTTCTTCTGCATATTCACAGACGAGTAAAGTCCAATGCTCGGCGCACATGGGATCGCAACCTTTGAACACTTCGCATGTGTTTGCAAAGATGGCGTGGAGACCGGCCAGCCCCCTTGCACTCGGCATGCGATAGTACTATTGTTGACCGCCAACATACAACAAACTCGGGGTGAACTCAACATGCTAACATTAGAACTAAGTTGTTGACGAGCGCCAGTCCCGCGGCGGGCAAGGTGTTGGACTTAGTTGGAAGCACAAAGCCCCTCGTCGCCGATTTGACGATTGTATGGCGGCGCTCCTTCCTTCCGATGTGCGATGATCGGTGATGACAGGCACTACGTCCCGTCAGCCAAGCGGCCGCCGACGTTGCGGCGTTGCGCAGGGTCACTTCACGTCCGCGCCAAATCTGACCATGGTCACCGCATTTGGAGGCAAGCAACCACTCGGTTTGCGGGGTCCGTCGAGATCTCGGCGATCGCGACCGTTCGACTTATACGGGTAGGGCGTCAAGGTGTCGCAACGCCTGCGGTTCGTTGGCGGCATCGCTTGTACCAAAATCGGCGATGCTGCCATTGAAGCACTCCACAGCCTCGTGGCCATAGCACCAAGGCCACGGGCACCAAGACACTCGCCAAGCGCTTCACGCCATGCTACAAGGTGGAGGTCGGACGGCGACTGGGGATCGTTCGAGCACGTGAGCTTTGGAGTGGTCCATGACGTGGCGCAGTACAGCGACTTCGACGCGAGGGAGGCGACGACGCCTCACAACAGGTGCGCCGTATCCGGATGTTCACACCACGACCGTGTGCCATCGCCAGGATATCCCCGACACTTATTCTTTTGATCTGCTTCAGCCATGTCCAGCTCGGCGAGCTCCAACTTCTCGATGGGCGCCAATGCCCGGGCCGGTGCTTCCCTCGGCGTGCTTGCGTCCACATACTTCTGTCCGGTCAAGGCGTTCCACAAGGATTTCATCCCGTTCCGGACGTCGCAACGGATGTATGATGTTACGAGCAAAGCCAACGAGAACGGTCATGCGCAATCCCATGGCGATTGCCATTTCGAGCGCATTCCCCAGACCAAAGCCCACGAACGCTCGAACGGGATTGTGCAGTTGCTCGCCAGGCGCCGGTCGCTCCGTTTCTACTGAAATGAAGATATACCGCTCGGCATCATTGAGAACTAGAGCCGCTGGAACGGCGCCGTCTCGAGAGGCACCCAGCTTTGTTGTTTTTGCGCGGTCAAGACAGCTGCACTGAAGGAGCAGATCCGCCAAGCGGTGGAAATTGAAGAAGTCACCTGCATGAACAAGATGTGGTCGGCGTAGTGAAGCATTTTCGTGTCTGCGATTCCAGAAGCGTCGGTCAAGCTGTCCTTGACGGAAGAACCATGCATCCTTGTCATGATGAAGCGCAGCCATGATGTGGAGCCCGAAGGCACGCGAAGTGGACTACCCCGAACAGAGCTGCGGTTCGTATCGCGTCCGGGCTGCTTTTCACGTCGCTGCTGCAACGCCACCTTGGCCTCTTTGACAAGTACTCCCATGGGTGGCAAAACCAAGATCCGCACGATCTTTATCCGCCCTGCCAACGAAAAAGTCTCCCTCTTGTTGCCCGTCGGGTATCGCACCGCCGTCGGCACCGTGCCATACTCGACTGATGCCGAATTGTGCATCAACATCCATCAAACGACGTTTGATTGGCTATCTACAAAGGATATAAGTTGTAAAGAGCGAATTTGATTGGCTAACTTTCACAAATATCTGCATTGGATTGGCTCAAACGCACACACTTGACGTAGGAAAGCCCTTGGATAGGTCTGAATTTTGTCCAATATCCATTCGACAGGCCAACATTGTACTGTACAGTACATTGGACTTGGCGAGAAAATTCCACAAGTACAAAGCCACTTTCCTCGTCGTATGATGCTCCCAACAAGAAGAAGGCAGGACGGGCATGGGCTTCAGATAGGGGGGAGCGAGTTGGCGGCGTCAAGCTTGTTCAGATGAACGAGGGATATCCAACCTGTTTCAAGTTTGACACGAAGGATATGGAACCTTCCGGCGAGATCGGCGCGCCTCCCCACCCACAGATATGTACATCGTGATGTTGCCGAACGGACGGTCGCCAGAGCGGTTCGTGTGCGACGATCGAGGGCGACCGTCCTTCGTGGAACACTGGTCCGCCATGCCTTCCGACCCACTCGCCGACGCAACCAACGCTTCCAACCCCACTACTACTTGCCACCTGATGCGACCGAATTCAATGCATTCGACTGGACGAATCGCGCGTGTCGTATTTTAATACAACGTTCTACTGCAGCATCTGGGTGGGCGACGACGATCTGGTCTATCAAGCGTTCGCAGCCCGACGACTGTCATCGGCCCCGCGAGTCGCCGGCGCCACCACGGCAAAGACACCGCACCCTACAGCGAATCTGCTCTCGATCGGACCTCGCGTGCCGGCGCATGGAGAACCCGTGGTCCACGAGATGAAAAGGCCAGTGCGGCCTGATTACTGCGGTCGCCCGCCCCATACAACAATCAAGTCAACGTTTGGAGTCAGCACGTCCGGATAAGGTAACCGGATATCGCCGGCGCCGTGGCCAAGTTTCACAGCGCAACAACGCAGCACCAGGAACAGCATGCTGGAAGCGGCGGCAGAGGTCGTCGCGACGACAGCAGCGGCGGTCCTTGCAACGAATGCGACCAACAGTACAAGCATGAGCGCCGTAGCTGCCACTGGTTATGCGTCTCCGAGAAATGGTGTGGCTGCCCTGCGCTTTGTGTTCACAATTCTTTCGATTCTTGGGTGCGCAGTCGTCGTGCTCAGTTACATCCTGTTTCTTCCTCTCCGCAAGGGCGCGAACGCGCTGGTCGTATCCATCGCGATTTGCGCCTTGGGGATGCACATCACGATGTTTGCCCAGACCGGGTTCAAGGGCCCATTGTCCGAGAACGTCGACTGCGATGTGTCGGTCGCGGCGCTGACTCAGGTAATTCTGCTACGGTTTTTTCCTCGTCGATAGTGCTCAGCGCGCGTTGTGCCGCTAGTTTTTCGTGTTGGGCCAAGAGATCTACCTCTTCACGATGATCCTTGATTTGTACTCGACCACGCGAAACCCGTTTACGTTCACGCGCACTTCTGTCTACCACGTGTTTGTCCTGTCGGTGTCGCTCGTTGGCGCTTATTTGTTTTCGCTCAACTCGCGCGCGATTGGGTTCACCGAGCTCGGCGTGTGTTGGTTCCGGTCCCGCGACGACAACGCGTCCGTGTGGCTGCACATGTAAGGTGTCGCTCGATCCCTCGGTTGTGCTCACGTGTGGTTTCCAGATACTTTGTCGCTCCGCTCGCGTTTCTGTACGGGAAAGGGTTCATGCTATTCATTGTGGCGCGGAATCGCATCCAAGACGGGTACGATGACATTACGACCTCCGCCGCCCGCATCTTGTCCCTGCGCCACATGCGTGTGTACATTGGCATGTCTGCGCTGTACTGGGTCATCATGGGGATGGGGTCGATCGCGATTCTGTTTTGGATTCCCCTGGAAGACACGGTCGCCGTGCCTCGGCGGAGAACCCAAGTCTTTTACGAGTTCTGGATGCTGGGCCTGTCCGTCAAAGGCACGGTCGTGTTTGTCCTGTACACATACTTGATGAAGCTCCCAGCAGTGTACTCGATGTGGCGCCAGGGGTCGTACGACGACCTGATGAACGTCCAAGGGGTGCACTGGGTGCTTCGTCGCGACGTGCTGTACTTTGCTCGGTACCACCACCTTCCTTTGGTTGTCCCCTGTCAGTGTGACGCGATCGTTTGTGGTGTAGCATGGGCATCTGCGAATCGATATCGTCTGCAGTCGAGTGGATCCCGGAAGGTCCGTCTGCGTACGCGGTGCGGTCGCTCGAGCTCGTCGGTCGCCATGAATCCCACAAGGCACTGTTCCACGAGTTTGAAGCTGCGTCGTTCGCGCTGATCCGGTCGCTGTCGGGCATCACGGCCGACGCGTTGGGTCACAGCATGCGAGTGCACACGCAAGAGCGGTTCAGCGAAGGCAAGAGTGGGGCGTTCTTATACTACACGGGCGATCAAAAGTTTATTGTCAAGACGTGCACCGAAGCCGAGCAACGCTACCTCATGCAAATCCTGCCGTCGTACATTGCGCATCTCCAAATGTACCCCAACTCGTTCTTGTCTCGCTACGTCGGGTGCTACGAGCTGGTCGTGTACGATCAAACGATTCGGTTCATCGTGCTGGCCAACATTTTGCAAAACCCGAGCGTCGTCGTTGACGAGTTTTACGACTTGAAGGGATCGTGGGTTGGCCGGTACGTCATCGTTGATTCCGTGTGGAACGATATCGCAAGTGGCATCGTTGATTTTGTTCTGTGGGAGATTTGCTTGATGTTGGTGTGGAAACCATGCGATGTGTTGTTGTTGTGAGGCGGTCGTGCAACGTGGCTATCGACGAGCTCATGTTTGGGTGCAGGTATGAAAATCCGCACGTGTTGAACGTCCGCAAGGTGTGCAAGTACTGCGGGAAAGAGTTTGTGGTCGGTATGACGCAGGAAATGTGCGCGATGAACCCGAGTCGCAAGCAAGGCCACATTCAAGACATGTACGACTCGCGTTGGACGTATTAATCGAGTGTGTGTCACGGTTGATTTCTGTAGCTGCGGGAAGGACTTGAACTGGGGCGCGCGCCAGATCTCGCTCCACGAAGACTTGGCGGACGCGATTGCGGACCAGCTCGCGACCGACTCGGAATTCCTCCGGTCGATCAACTCGATCGATTATTCGTTGATTGTGGGACTGCATACCAACGCCCACATGGCAGGCCAGGCCATGGACGGAAGCAGCCAGGATGTCGAAGACGCGATGCAGCCAGGCGCGATCTCGACCGTGACGCGGGACCCGTACGACCTCACGCTGCTTGGGCTGCAAAAGAAGAAGCACCAGCGCAGCATCACGTCGTCGTCTACCGCGACCACAAACACAACCGCAACCAACCAAAACCTCATGTGCTCGCCGACGACGTCGGACGTGAAGGCATCGGCTGGGTACCATCCGATCACGTCGACCAAGGCGGCGGCGTCGTCGAGTGGGTCGGTCAACCACATGCAATCGCCTGCCCAGAACGCGCTGCTTCCTCGCCCCGGCCTCGGCCACAACAACGAATGCGTCGTGTACATGGGGATCATTGACATTTTGACCCCATGGAGCGTGCGCAAGCAGCTGGAGCACTGGATTCGCGTGTACGTGCAATGTCTCGATCGGCTCGGCATCTCGTGTGTCGACCCCAAGTACTACGCGCAACGATTCCGGGATCGCGTCGTCAACACTGTCATCCGAGGCCAGCGCACGCCGGACCTGTCGACACAACTTGTGGGCGACACCAACACGTCGCAACAACCGCACCGACTCAACTTGAAGCTGCTCAACCCGCAGCCCATCGGGCCGTCGTCTCTCGATGGGTTGACTGGCATGCGCAACACGACGTTGGTCGCAAGCGACTTTACGGGGTCGAATTTTGTGTGGGACCACCAGCGCCCGTCGTCGTCCAAGTCCAACTTGAGTTCGTTTCCGAGTGTGAACAGCGGCCACGGCCCGGTGCTGCGGTAGTATTTTTATCCCCAAAAAATCGGTGTTGCCATTTCTCTCTGTCCGATGTCGGGTGAAAACGTCCCACGTTTGGTCCGGAAATTCGACACGGGCCGGACACGGTGGCCATGATCCGTCGGGTGGATGGATATATCTATTCGTTGAAGCAAGGTCAAACGAATGGGGCGACAAAGCGATGCCACGCCCGAGTCGACCGAGGGCAAACCGTTGCGCGCTCGGGGTTTCGAATCGGCGACCCGTGCGCATACGTAGCCGGCAGGCGTGTAAAGTTGCTGCTTCACGCCTTGAACATCCACGTAGCACGTTGTCGACGGAAAATTCGAAACTCGTGTGTGTTTTTTTTTGCGTGCGCACCCTTACACAGAAAACAAAAAAATGTTTGGTCAAATAACATCGTTTTGATATGTATATTCATGTGGAATGTTCAGCACCATTGTTCGGCGAGACAGATGAGGATCATGCGCAAGCCCGCGCGGATGTGTTTCGATGTTGCATGGGACTAGCGAGTCGTCGATCCCGTCGGACGGGATACCCCCAGCACTGTGCGTCAAGCACACGAGCAACGCGCCTGCTCAACGCTCCACTGGTAGCGCCTGACACGGTGCGTGTTGGAACACATGCTAGGTTTCCAGCATCGTCTGAATGGATCCTGCGGCATGTGTAGGACGTGCAAATTGCAACCAATTCCGCCAGGAACATGTCCATTCTAAAGATGGCTCGAAGTGCATGAGACGATAGGGATACATGCCAGGTCCACGAATCCCGTATTGGGCCATCGCCAAACAAACCACGTCATTCGTCGCGGTGCATGTCGAGGCGCGCTGGTCGTTTTGGTTTTTTCGTGCAGATCCAATTTGAGAAATCCGTGTGAAGCATCCTCCGTTTCGTCGAACGTGTTGTTGGCAGCCCGTGAAGGAGCCGCGCAACAGGCGTCCACCCTCGCCGCCGACATGGCCGTGGATGTCGTCCGGCAAGTGTACTCGCTCGTCATGCTTCAAGCAGGTCTGCATTCCATGGATCGCCTCTGGAATGCTACGATCACATGGACGATCTGCTTTTGAACAGCGGCGTGCCCGTCGATGCCACGTTCAGAAAGCCACACCCAGTGTTGCGCAGTCGACCTGTTCAAGAGCGATGTGTGGAGAGCACCTAAAGCAATTTTGTACCATACGATGGAACAACGCTTGAGTTGGAAAAAATACGTTATCAATTCATATTCGCGAGCACATCATGCAGCATGGTTGTGCGGGGTCATTTTCAGCTTTGAGAGACTGCCGTGCTTCCTTAACTTTTGCTCCTTGACCAGCCCGCGCAATCGGCCATCTACCACATAAGTGTTTCGCCCACTGTCTTCATTCATCTTGAACGCTTCCAGGAACGCAAACGCCCACCCGTGCATGTCAGCTTCGGTCGCAAATGACATGATAAAGCGACGCGACGGCGTCCTGATCGCCAAACACCACGATGTTGGCGTATTGTTTACCACGTCTGAGGGAAGAGTCTCGAGCGATTCCTTGGTGCACTCGGACAGATCCAAGCATCCCTTCAACACGCCCTGCTCTTCATCGAAGTAGCGCAGATCATCCTGTGTCAGCACAAAGTACCGCTTCTTCCAGTTCTTGCGCTGAAAGAACCCGGCGCCAGACCCTTGCTTGTACATGCACCCACGCTTTAACAACACCATCGGCGCGGCCGCGACGATGCCACAAAGCGAATTTCAAACGTATGTTCGACCTGTACTTTATCGAATGTATGTGATATACAGTAATTGACCGAAAATTTTGTCCGGTTGGACCTGCCCATCAACTTTAATCTTCCAACAAGACAACGCGCCAATTCACACTGCCAAGAAGATCGATGCATTTTTCAACGAAAATGCTATTGAAAAGATGGACCACCCCCCTCAAAGCCCTGACCTGAACCCCATCGAGCATGTATGGGGGAGTATATTAAGCGGAGGATTCGTTTGAATCCTCCATCGTCGCTTGATGGGTTGCGCGAACGTGTGCAGGACCTTTGGGAAAATGGACCCGCCGACGACATTCAACCGTTGATCTCTAGCATGCCCAAGCGATTGAGCATGGTGATTGCCAACAAGGGTGGTGCAACCAAGTACTAATCTTTGAATAATACAAACTGTATGGTCGATTTTGTGGAATCGTATGAAAACTTTTGACTCATTACTTT
>NW_008580209.1:808-1504 GCF_000520115.1 Aphanomyces invadans | reverse complement strand
CGCTGCTCTCAACTTTTGTGTCAGCAGTGCCGCGAGACATTGCCACCTTCGCGGCCTCACGGATCATATGACTATCCGCCTCAAGCTTGTCTTCCTTCATTCCCTTCTCTTCCTTGAACTTTCGCTTCATGTCTGCAATGGAGTCAATCTAGTGAATTGCAGTAAGGTTGTTGTTGAATCATTGCGTTTGGCTTACCATATCGGACAGATCTTGAAGGAGCTGTTCCCTCTCATTGCAGTCCTCCTCCGTCCCGGAAGCACGCTGTGACGCAATGTTGTCTTTGTGAAACGCAACGAGCAAGTCATCGCAGCGCTTTCGGCACCCGCTGGCTGTCAAGTTACTGCCGTAAATTGCATGTAGGTTCTGGCCAACTTCAGCCCACCTGGTACTCATTTGGCCGTACGGTGCATCGTGTGGTGAAATGACCTCCATTATGAGATCAACGTCTTGCTGGAGTGTAAACCTATGCGCTGGATTCTTCTTGGCGACTTCATCACCTCTTCGAGTCAGGGATTGAAATACAACGACTGGTGAGTATGAAAACTTGTTTCCAGTGAGAAGCCTCCCACTGGAAGTTGTTTGACCAAATTTGTCAGTGAGAACATATGTAAGTCCCACTGGCAACTTTTACTGGGAACTTTCCTGTAGCAAAATCACCCTAATGTTTCAAAAATGAGCTGATTCCTGCCGTCCGG
>NW_008580209.1:0-708 GCF_000520115.1 Aphanomyces invadans | reverse complement strand
ATTGCCTGTGTAGTAGATAACGAGTGTGTGAATGTATACACGAATCTACCTTTGTTGCACAGAGACCTCGTCGAAGGATGGAGTCGTTTTTGGAAATGCTGCATGACGGCAATTTCGGGTTTTGGTTTTGTCCAATCGCTGCAGACATATCCATTTATTGGCTGAAACTCAAATCGTAGGCATCCCGTCTTACGATTTCCAATCATAAGTCAGTAATTGACCGAAAATTTTGTCCGGTTGGACCTGCCCATCAACTTTTATCTTCCAACAAGACAACGCGCCAATTCACACTGCCAAGAAGATCGAAGCATTTTTCAACGAAAATGCTATTGAAAAGATGGACCACCCCCCTCAAAGCCCTGACCTGAACCCCATCGAGCATGTATGGGAGTATATTAAGCGGAGGATTCGTTCGAATCCTCCATCTTCGCTTGATGGGTTGCGCGATCGTGTGCAGGACCTTTGGGAAAATGGACCCGCCGACGTCATTCAAACGTTGATCTCTAGCATGCCCAAGCGATTGAGCATGGTGATTGCCAACAAGGGTGGTGCAACCAAGAACTAATCTTTGAATAATACAAACTGTATGGTCGATTTTGTGGAACCGTATGAAAACTTTTGACTCAATATTTTAATGACGATGAATTTCAAATCGTCATATCTACTACAATACTGCAGAAAATGTGCCAAGGCAACTTCATAGCACAT
>NW_008580208.1:112170-128505 GCF_000520115.1 Aphanomyces invadans | reverse complement strand
TTGCACTTGATGGTGATCGTTTTGGTCACCTTCCAGGCACTGGGAGGTTGCTCGACGATGCAAACATTGGGAGTGTGCATGGTACCTGCCAACTGTAAATGCTGCGTCGATGCTTAGGACGTGCAGGAAATTTTCGCAACCGTGGGCTCATTAGCTTGGTAACTGCCATCATCCACCGGCCATAGCTTCCATATGCAACCGTTTGTGGAACTCGTCCGTCGGCACAAGCGATCGAGGCGAGTGTCTCGCCATGAAGCGTGGTTCTTTCGGTACACAGCCCACGCAAACGATGAGGACGCTCGGCCAGTTGAGCCACATGCATGGCACGCAAAGCATCACCTATGGCAACTGGCAAGCTTGCAGTTTACTGACCTTCATGAAGGTGTGATCGATGCACCAGCGGTTGGGCCTAATACCGACGTCACTGCCGACGCAGCTTGCCGTGTAGGTGACGTCAACGCGCTGAATGAAGCACTGAACGTGACATGCACGTTGCATCAAGACAGCAGCGGGTGCACGGCACTGCATGTCGCGGCAACGCACGGACACCTGGATTGCGTTCTGCGTTTGCTGGAGCGTCCTGACGCGCGGCTCCAAATGCACGTAAAAAATGAAGCCGGCGAAACGGCGCTGCACAGTGCACTGCGGCATTCTTTGGCTGTCCGAGACAGAACCAACGTTCCATGGGCACATGAAGCCAACAGGGTCTTGACGGCCAACGTGCTTGCTTGCGTGGACGCACTGCTGGGTCAAGCCACCCCGACGCTTCTCTCCAACGTTTACGACAAGAATGGATGGTCGATTGAAGCCCTCGATTTCCGCCTGCGGTGGGTTTGGCCATTCCTACAACATAACTCGTTGACATGCAAACGTCCAGCGGGGACTTGTTTGACGCGGTAGTCGCGGGAGACGTCACCCGCCTGCGCTTTATCTTGGCCACGTACAGACCATCTGCGCTCACGCTGCCGGCGCTGCGACGGACTCTTCTCCACGAAGGTAGCCGCCTGACGCTTGAAAAATGAGTTGCGCGTTCCATGGAGCGACGCCCTAACATGATTTCGATACCATGCAGCGTGTGCGAATCGGCATGTTGAGGCAACGATCGAAGTGCTGACGAACGAAAAACTTTGCGTGAATCCGTTGGAGCCAGACACATCAGGGTGCACCGCTCTGCACGTATGCGCCAAGGGAGGGTTCGTTGAAGGGTGTGTTCTGCTCTTGGACAGTGACAAGATGGGCTCTGATACGGCTGAAACCTTGCTACTTGCCTCTGATGCCACGGGACGGACGGCGCTACATTGGAGCATCATGCATCGACACGCGGCGGCCGCGCTGTTTTTGCTCCACGTCGCTGCCCTTCACGGCGTCGTGGTCGAGTTGCTCCAACGTGTCGACGACGCTGACCACTCGCCATTGCATGTGGCTTGCGCCACCGTGCGAAGTGAAATCGACCTCGTCCTGGTAAGCCAGCCATGGGCATTCGAAACCTTCGACGCTGACGAAAATGGCCCAAATATGACGAGATGCTTCGACAGACGATGATTGAATTGGGGGCCAACGTGAACTTGGCCAGCAGGGCAAACTTGCCTCGACGGTCGAATCTATGTCGTCGCTCTTGGCCACGTGAGGGGGCTGGTGGGGTGTTGGCAAACTCGCCGCATGACCTGCCTAACCGTGTGAAAACTGCACTCGAATCCACGTACGGCGGTAGCTTCCATCACATCACGTCCTCGCCGCTGTTGCTGCGCCATTGGTCATCGTTTCTGTGGATCAGGGTAGGTCTCTTCACGCTGTATCACAGCACACTGTGGAGCTCAAGACAATGAAGCTAATTGTTCCGCGGCCACCCCCGCCCGCGTCTGTGGAAAGCTCAGCGCCATCGATCCGAGCGACGGCCGCAACAGTGCGCATCCCATCCCCACTGAAGGTTGCGTTGACAGCTCGATCGTACGACATTGCCGACTGCCTCGTGCAAAGTGGAGCAGACTGTACAGAAGCGTACGTGGCAATCGTCTCGCCCACGTCCTCACGGCTTGTGTCGACTGCGTAGCGACAAGGTTTGGGAAGTGTTTCTGCGCGACCCGGCGAGCCGACCGACGCTGGCCAAGTGGGGGGCCCTCTGGCTCCACTCGGACGTGTTCGCACCCGGCTTGTTCTCTGCATTGTGCTGTCCTTGGCGGCTAAATACGACGTGCATGGCTTCTGCCGACGACGACACCGAACAAGGTCTATGCGCGCTGCTGGAGCTGGCAACGTCTCTGGGTGTGTATCGCACTTGGCGGGGCGTATTCGACGCCGCAATGTCCGCGTTTCGTTGCCGTCGACTCCGCCTAGCCCATCAACTGCTCGTGCTTCATGCATCTCAAGGCGGCAACGTTTTTATCACTGGGGTACTACACCTTGCCAGCACGTCGCATTGGTCCCTGTTGTCATGCTTCATGGCGTAGGCGCAGTCGTGGCTTTGCGTGGCTGCAGAGAACGCGTGTCTGGCCAGTTGTCGGTGGCTACAAGCACACAACTATCCGTTCTCTGTTGCCGACAGCCCTGCTATCTCTGCTTTGTTGTCCAAACGCTGCCGCGACCGACGTGCCCAAGATGTAGAGGCGGCGCAAACACGGACTGATGTGTGCCTCTGGCTGCTCGAGCACTTCTCGGAGTTGTATCAGGTGGGCGCTTTTCACCAAGTCCGTGGTGGTTTCAGCGCCCTCGTAGCCCGCGTTTCAATTGCACTTGGATCGGGCTTTTGCCAACGGGTACATGGCGGTCGCGGTGGCGTTGGTCGCCAAGATGGACGATACGGTCCATACAATTCATGGCGGTCTTGCCGTGGAAGCAAGTCGTGGAAACGAAGCGATTCTCATCTCACTGCACTCCAAGCGACTCTGGTCACACTGCGACGTTGGCCTTACGCTAGCCGTCCGATTCAACATGTCGCAGAAAGTTCTCCGGCAACTCATTCAACGTGGGGCTCAGCCGTCCCGTACCGCCACAGTCGACGGTTCGTCATGTCTTGGAAATTGTACACTTCATCGGATGCCCTAACTATTGCCAACTGCACACAGGCAAACCTGCTATTTTGTGGGCCATCTCGTATCGTCGCCTCGATGTTATTCGAGTCCTGTTGGTGCTGGACCAAGCCGAGTGTCTCTCTGCGACGGACGGTCGAGGTGTGCGCCGCCGGAGGGAATCAAACGTTTGAGCGCATGACGTAGGCCGGGACGTGCTGTTTTACGCCATGCGCACCAACAGTGTCAGTCTCGTGGCATTGCTGTGGACTCGCCAACTACCTTCGTGGAACGTGTCCGCGGCCGTGGTTGGTGCCGTGGAAGCAAATGCTGTCGACGTGCTGAAATGGATGGCTGCGACGGATCCACAAGTCTTTTTGGAGAGCTGTGCAGTCGACTCACTGGCCGCCACGACGGTAAGGTGTCGGTGGGACGTACTGCAACGTCATCACAATTGTAGCCACACGTTCCGTCGCTGGAGCATCTTGCGTGTTCCAGAGGGTACTTGGAGCTTGCGACGTGGCTGAAGGTGAATGCCGGCGAGAGGGGCAAGTGCGCGTCATTCTTGGACGGGTGCACACCTACTCAACTTGCACGGTGCGCGGCAGATGCTACGATACTTTCACGTGTGGCATGCTCATCCGAGAATGCTAGGCTGTTTGGCTACGCTATTAAGCCATCCTCCAACGATCCCCGCGACCATACAGTCGTATTGAATGGCATACTGAGGCGCATCCTAGCCACTCGCGCGCCGTCATCACTGGAGCTCGCCACAGTACACGTAAGCACAGGATCATAGTCCAAGCCTCGAACAACCTGCCAACGCGTTGGCTTCTCACTTACGTAGTCGTTCGATCCCTGGCGGCAAATCCGTCCTTCGTGGCTCGAAGACCACTTCACAAAGCTGCATACCGCGTGCGCCATGAATTCTGTCGCCCTTGTTACGGCGCTGGCCTCTTGTGGGGTGTCTTTGCTAACCCCATGCGGTCCCTTCGACATACCACCGCTCAACTACGCCGCCCATTTGTACGCTGTATCTGAGTCGCGAATGTCTTTGTTCATTCCATGTAGTGGAGCGGTAGATGTGATCAAGTGGTTGCTACGTCAAGGCGTCGTCGACGACGGATCCGCGTTGAGGCGTGCAGCTTCTCGGTGCCAAGGCATGGCCATGATGGCATTGCTCGATGCTGAACCTCCTGCAACATCGTTGGGTCGACTGCATGGCGACGGATCGTCTCCGACACTGCTGCACTTGGTCACTCGTGCACACTCACATGCCCCTGCCTTGATCGACACCCTGGTCGACACTTACCACGCCGACGTCGATGTGGTGGTAAAGCATGTCGACCTGCAGCAACTTGGGAATGAGAACGGATGGGGTAGGATGGTCACGGGCTGACTGCTCTTGTATACGCCATGGTGTGTGGAAATGTCCCAGCTATGCTGCATCTATTGCAGCGCGGTACGTCTGCGCTGACCTTTGCACGTTAGCGTTGTTGATGGGAATGTGCGATATCAGGTGCCCGCCTCGAAGCCGAGTACGAAGGCCAGTCGGGGTTTTACTACGTTCTGCATCTCGTTCCGTCGGACGTGTGGCGGTGTTTCTTTCAAGGTTGTCGACATTCCATCCACCGAATCGTGTATGATCAAGGTTGTAGCGTTCTTACGCGACTCTCTCCATGGCCGGTCGTTGCACTGCACGGAATCGTGTGGCTGCAAATCGTTTGAAGGGGCCATGGACGCCACAACGTGCGCGTTTTGCAGCCATCCATTCGACCTCCACTCGCAAGTGCCCCTGCCCCCATGGCACCACGATGTGTCCGATACATACCACCTCCAGACAAGGTCCGAGTCTTCCCGAGGGTCAGCGAGCCCTCGATCGGCCATAATGGACAGCGACGACGGCTTGGACCATCCAATCCCGTCCAATTCCACTGACCATGTACTTGACGAAAACACGCCATCTGCATGTCTTGACGCACCTCATGGAGTTGCCAGGCCCACAAAGCGCAGCCACGTACCTCCCCCGTGCCGGACCATGCGGTACCCTACGTTGGGCGCTTGTGCGAACCGAATCTTCGCTCCATTGCCGCCATTCGGTTTAACCACGAGATATTGACCCATGGCCTATCGCTCAGCGCCCCACCCGACCTGTTTACCCCACACGAAGACGAGGATGTCGCTCAACGCGGGTTCGTCATTACCGTTGACGAGGCGCCAGCAGCATGGCCGTGGGAGATTCCGCCTGCACCAAGTCCAGCCCCCCACAACACCGTCTCCATCAACCTCCCCGCGCATGACAAAGGTCCATGGCAGGTTCTCGTGGGTGCTGATCACCTCCACTGCTGGTGTGTGCAACACGACGTGTGCACTCGCTTGTCGGCGACGCGCCAGCGATTGGCAGTGTTCAAATGGCAACAACATCGACGGTCGCCACAGCTTGTCCATCCAACGACGTCGTCCCTGGATCACGTGTTGGCTGCTTCGTTTCAACACTGGCGTTCCAGTGGTGATAGAGCCACGACCGTGCCCCGCACACGCGACCAGCTCGTGCGGCTCAAGTTGTTTGTACTGCACTGGCGCCAATCCAAACTTTTACAAGCGTTTAGTCGGTGGAAGATGCGCTTTTGCAAGTCCATCGAGCCATGCGACCGTGGGGGTGCACGATGGTCGGCGCACATGGCTGGCAAAGCACCAAAAACATGAAGCGGATGGCCATGTTGTGGTAGACTGGGCAATGCACCGCGGAATTCATTAAATACATTGATATTGGACTTCACCACGCTCTTCGAGTACACAAGTGTAGCTGCCAGGGAGGGCGGTGAAAACGAGCATGCAGGCGTCGACGTACGAAGGAATCTACAACTTCTAAACAAGGCAGTTCTCCTCGGGCAGCCACCTAGAGCACACTGAGCGCGCGCTGGGTGTCGAGGCCGTTCATGGGAGTGGTGTGCCCCAGCACGACAATCCCGGTCGAGTCGCGTTGGACAAAATCGTTGCGTTTTTCGCGAATGTTGCGTTTTCGGATGTACGCGACAGCGAGCACGGTCGCGACGACGCCTGTGATCGCGACCGCCGCAATCAAGATGATCAAGGACGGGGTCATGGTTTCTTCTTCCGGCGACGCTTGCGCAGAGATGCCGACAGAGCCGTTGCCTGACTCGGTGGCTGGAGTCGTCCGCGGCACGCCATCGTTCGAGGTAATCGCGTTCGAATCGCCGGAAGCGGTGACTTCCGGAGTGGATGCTGTCGTGGGCTCGACGGAATTGGTTTCGTCCGTGGTCGACGTGGTTGTCGGGGACGTCGTCGTGGCGTCACTGGTGGTCGGAGCAGGAGCTTGCGTTGCAGGGGCGTCCGTTGGCGGAGGGCTTGGAACGGACGGAGCTTGCGTCGCAGGGGCGTCAGTTGGCTGAGGCGGAGGGCTTGGTGTCGACGGGCTCGGGGCAGGCCACGAGTCGCCACCGATCTTTGGAAACCCCTTTTTGTCGACAAAGTAGCCGTTGTCCCAGAGCGAGGTGAATCCTTGGGGAAAGAACTCGCCAGCATTGGGGCCAACTTGGGCATCGGGCGTGCGCCCATTGCACACGCCGTCGCTCTCGCCAGGTACCTTGAGCCACAAGTTGAAGTCGACGAGGGAATGGCCAGTGTCCGAGCCCGGGGGGGCGCCGATCCCGGCCGAAGCTGAGTTGCACCATTCGTCGCCGATCGATCCACGGTAGTTGCGAGATGTGTCAAACGCGCAATGAAGGCCGCCCGTGGCCGCCGAGTAGAACTCGCACGTCGAAATGAGCTGGGCGTTGGTCTTGTAGTTGGACGTGTTGATCGCGATCCCGTGAAGTCGACCCGCAGACTTGAGGTCGCTCAAGATTTTAGCGGCTTCGTCGCGCTTCGACCACGACGCCACGTCCATGTACACCTTGGCGTTGGGGTTGCCGGCCGAGATGAGTCCGAGGGCGAGTTTGAGGTTGTCGAGGTAGTTGAATTGCTTGGCGCAGTTGTTGTTGGAGAGGAGTCCGATGGCGTCCGGTTCCAGCACGTACACAACTTCACGGGAACCGACGCGGGCCACCAAATTTTGCACCCACGCCTTGTACATGGCAGCGTCTTTGTTGGTGCCGCCGCTCGAGAACCCGTCGGCGCAGTCCTTGTTTGGGAGGCCGTAGATGACAATCGAAGGCACTTGGGAGCCCGTGCACTTTTGAAGGAGGTCGCTGACCGAGTCGCCCCATCGATCCGTGTACCATGTCGCGACCGCGTATTTGCTTAGTTCGTTGATGGCACCGTGAAGCTTGGGGTTGGATGCCGCCGCTTGAGTCCACGAGTGGGGCGGGATGGCATTGCAGATGGTGGTCGCGGAAGTGCCTGCCTGCAACACAGACAAGGCCAGCGCCGTCGACCCGACAAACGTTTTCATCGTGACGTACGAATGTGGAAAATGGGGTTGCCATCCCGCGCCGTTTCGAACGTGTCGCTCCGATTTTACCGGTGCGACTTCAACTTTGCATAGGCCACCATACTTTAATCAAGATACACAAACAGCAAAGGCGCAACCCGCCATGTTCCGGCCGGGTCCTTTAAATAGATTCCATGGATTTTGATTCACGACGACATCATGCATCACATCATGCATTCAAATCATGACGTTTTATACGATCATTCATCATAATGCATTTGGTCGTGCTTGGAATGTGGAAATACGACGACTGTCCTGTCGACTGTCGTAAGACTTTAAGCTTCATCCTTGTATGCACAAGTGTACCAGAGAACGTACACCATCGGGTTTGCAGCCGAATTTGGCCACGCCTGCTGCCATGACCAGGATAAATATTCGGTCATCCGTCGGGAATCTCTCGATCGTGTCCCAGCTTTGCCAATCGTGGAAGAGAGTCCTGGCGAGATGTTTGCACGTCCATGTAAAAGCATAAAATTCGTCGACATGTATGCTGCAGCCTCGCTTACGGCACAACCTCAACAGCTTTGGCTCTTTCTTGTGCGCTCGGAATGCTTAGAAGCTGCACAGAACGACCATCCAGATTTCTTTAATGCCAATACATACAGACTGTGCAAACATTTCGGGGACTTTCGCCCAAACCGCGGAGAGGACGTCCGACTCGTCCCCAAAGCAAATCAGGTTGTCATACGCGGCTTGCTTGCTCGCGGAAAAATTGGCTGGGATGTACGGACGAACCCATTGTTTGTAGTGCTTTGGGCAAACGCACGACCACAACATGCATGATGTGATGCAACTACACCGTTTGATGATTCATCGTGGCTTGTTGTCTCAACCCATTTCCGAGTCTAAGGGCGGCAGCTAGCGCAATGGCGGCGTTCGGCCCTGCGTCTCCATGTGCCTTTCATAACTAAACAGGATGAAGTAGGTGGGGGTTGTGTCTGAATGGCCAGTGAGGTTGCGCGCGGAGGTCCATCCATAGCGCAGTCGATGGCACTGCGTGGTTCACTTTCGTTTGACGACTGGTCGAGGGGTTGCGACAGGCGCCATGGACGCTGCCGACGTCTTCTTGGTCGGTGAGCTGGGGGTATCGGAAGGAGGAAGGTCCCGTGGAATTGCCGACGACTGCTGCATTTCGCGCTGGTAATGTTGTAACCACGCCTACAACACACGACAGCTATTCAGCACCAGTGTTGGGTGCAACTTGATTCTACGTCGTCGACGTACGGCATGCTCCTTGACTTTGGTTTGAAATTGCTGGGCTTCGTCGAGGATTTGTGCTCGCTCCTTTGTCTTTTCTGGAAGCGAACTAGCGTTTTCCTTGGGTGCGCCGTATATTGCTGGTGGGACAGCAAGTGTGGCCGCGGGTGGGGGCCGATAGACTGGTATTGCTGAGAACTTGTCGTTGGCTGCGACCACCCCACCCGTTGTCGTCGTTGATACCGTCGGCCCCGGGGCTAGTGAAGGTTGCTGCGTTGGTGGCTGGACGCTTACCATCGCCAATGGGGGTTGCTTGGGCTTGTCAGCTGCACGTCTGTCCGGCCCGCGCGGTGACGGCGACGGCTGGTCCACTTCAAGACCAGCAAGGACTGCGGTTGTGACTGTGGCGCTGGTGGACTTGGCTACCATGTCGAGTGTGTGGCTGAGGAGTTTCTGAGCGTCCGGGGTGAGTGCGAGCACTTCGGACGCATGGAATGCACATCGGAGCTTGAATTCGACGTGAAGTGGCATTGCGGTCGTTTCTGGTGGCTCGCCACTGGCCGTGTCGTCCGCCCAAAACGAGTAGATGAGGTTGCCTGGAGCAGGAATATGCGTGAGCATCAGTGAATTTGCCGCAGTGGAGAGAGATTGCAATGGTCAACATGGTCGTCCCCGTGCGCCACGTACTGACCTGGGAAGGGCGTGCCGTGCAGCTTCGCCTGGCCACCGCCGAGAAAAAAGTACGAGTGACTGTCGTAGAGAACAGCGCGAGGAACGGTCGTGCTACCATGCAAATCGGTAACTCGTAGGAGGAGTCGCCCGACGCCCGCGGCGCTTTCAAGCACTAGTTGTTCGTGCGCCCGGAGGATGAACACCACGGGGGGTTGGGCAGGAAGAAGCGTCAGCGTGTAGGATTTGACAAAGCAGTGGATTGCCGTCAGCGATGAACCAGTAGCAGGACTCCTGGACGGCGTGGGGGCGCTGGGGGATATGGGGGGTACCGACACTGCTACCTTTATGGGAGAGGATGCAGACGGCAACGCGGGTGCCTCGTTGTTGGAAAACATTTCAGCCAGCACGTCAAAGTATGCGGCTTCGTGATGGAGGCCCGCCATGCTCAGCGAGTCTGGCACGTGGAACGTACCAGTGCGATACCAGTCGAGAATGACAGCGAAGTAGTTCGGATTGCGATCGACAAAGATGGCGGCAACAGGGGAAGCGAATGGGCTGCTTTGCTGTTGTTCGCAGCCGCACAGGAGCAACCGGTGGAGGCGTTTGTTTGGGTATTTCTCAACCACCCGTTGCTTGCATCGAAAAATGGTCCCGCCCACGTCAAACGTCACAATTCCGGACGACGAATCGGCCGCGTCGTCGGTGACAACGACGTCGGGATTTGTCATGGCTGTGGCAACCACCGTCGCAAGAGATGGCGCCCGCGGCCGTGCAGGCCGAGCAGGCGCGGTGGGTTTCGATGGAGACGACAGCGTGGCGTCACCACGACCACGTTTCTTCACGGTATCGTGGCACTCCGGTGGAAGAAGACTGATTGTAGAGTTGATCGGGGCAGCGGACTCGAGAGAGTTCGGTTGAGCCCACAACGCGTTGGAGGTGGCATTTTCGACAGATGCCGAGTACATGCCCACGTCCGCTGGTCGTGGGAGTGGTCGTCCAGGTGGAGTGTCTCGACCTGCATGGTCGTGGCGAGACGGCTGCGAATGCGGTGGCTGTGCGCCCTGGGCATCTACTCCTCCGTCGTCGCAATGGAGACTCGACTCTTGTTGCAGCTTGTCCTGTTGGTACATGGCTTCCAGAGCAAACACAGGCACTCCTTGTGCCGCCACCATGTCCATGGACGGGGACCGAGTTGGCACGTCTGCCGCCTCGGCCATCCCGTCTGTCGTCGAAACGGTCTGTGGAAGCTATATTTGATTCACGATTGCCTTCCGTGAAAACCGTGCCGTTTCAGGCTCGCTCGCCGCCGAATGCGGCTGGACAACTTGCCGTCGCCGTCGTCGATGCCGCCGCTGGACGTGCCCGCCCCACCGTGTGGAAAGAAGAAGCAACAACAAAACCATCAGCAACCGAAGCGCGACGTCCGTTCGGAAATCGTCGTCGACTCGGCATCCGTCATGCCATCGTTGGACGGGGCGCCATCGCAATCGACCATGTCCCACCAACGCCAGCGTCCACAAACTCGGCCTTTACCCCAACAACACGACATCGGGCAGTGCATCTTTCGGGCTATCGAAGCAAGCTTGGTCGCACCGGACGGCGAGTACGTTGCTCCGTGCAACTTTTTTCTTTCGTCGTAACCATGGCGGCGTGCAGGGTCCACGTCGACACATTTCGGTCCCACGTGGCGACGTTCCAGTGCATCGACATGAAAGCAACAACGCTGCTCGAGATGATCTCGACCGTGCGAGGGGCACACCTACCTCGGGTAAGTCCATCGTTCACACCGGTTTCCCTGGTCAACTGACGATGCGCCGCAGGAAATGCTTCAAAACGCATGGCTGCGCATCGTCGAGGAAGAGCGACAAGACCTGCTCGAACTCAGCACGTCGACGCCGCCACGATCTCCTCGTGCGACGTCACCTACGTCGACGCCTCGCAGTGGCCGACCAAGCACCAGGTGAACCATCCTCTCTCGACCTTTCCCGAGGTCGTTGCCCCATGGCTCACGTGTGCATTGTAGCGGCGCTACGACCAAGCTGTCGCTGGCAAAGTCCAAGCGCAAGCAAGTGGAATACGACGCCAGGCTGCTGGCAAACCGGTTGGCGCTGTTGCAGCAGGAAGAGATCAAAGCGTGGCGGAAAATCGAGCAAACCCGGGAGAAAGCGGCGCAGATCCTCGAGCACCGCGAAGAGATTTTCAAGAAGCAGCAAGACAAACACATGCTCCTCCACGAGAAGGAGCAAAACGTCCGCGTCGCGACGAAGAAGCACAAACTTGCCGCCAAGGTACGTCGTTGTCACCCACAGCAGTGATCCCAATGCACCCTTGCGCAAACGAAATCGTGCTGGGGTGCATGGAACTCGGTGGAAAGTGGCGATGTGGAGTGATCTTTCATGCCATCTTTCCCGTCCATGCCTTGTAGACGTCGGTGATTCGGAAGCGCCAAGCCGCCATCAGCGTCATTTCGAAAAAGTACCAAGAAGTCGAGTCGGTCAAGTTGGAGCGGAGGCGGCTCAAGCAAGCAAAGGAGCAGCAAGCGATGGACGAAGTGAATAAAGCCAAGGAGAAGAGGCAGCGCGTGCGGCAGCAGGAAGATGAGGTGGGCAGCGCACGTGCCGCCAACAGGATCCACCTTCGACACTCTAGATGCGCAAGAAGAAGCTCCAGGAAAAATTAATGGTGGAAAAGCAAGTCGTCGCCCGGTACGTCCGACAGACTCCACGGCGTGCTCTGGCGCAGGTTGCGACTCATGCTGCGCCGTGAGTAGATACCGAAAGAGTGTCGAAGACGAGGAGATGCAGCTGCGGGAGCAGCAAAAACGGGTGGCGGAGATGGAACGCGCCGAAATGGAGTTGATTCAACGGCTCCAAAGCACGCAGCTCCTTCAACGACAAGCGTACGACGAGCTCGAAAAGGCGCTGGTGCGAACCGACGTGTCAACGTAACAGAGCATGCGCGATGAGTCCGTTGCGGCTCGTATGGGACGGACAAAACCACGTCGTCGGGCGTCGAGATCTAGGTACTGACGACGTGCGCGTCGCCGCATTCGCTCTCTCTCTATGGCCCTCGTACTCTTAAAATTGAGCGATCCATTGTCCGTCGCGAACAAGTTGATCCAAGGGAGCTCGTACAGACTACGCGCATGCCCATGCCACGTACAGGTCGCAATTGCACGTCATGCCTCGCAGCCTGCACAGATCCACTTGTCGAGGTCATGGCGTCTTGTGATGGGCACATTGGGCGGTCCTCGTGAGCTCGATCAAGGAGCATTATCGAAGCAACCGATTGCGAAGAGCTGCACACACTGAGCTCGACCACGGTGATCTGTGCTAGGAGCAAGTAGCTTGTTCCATTTGCCTGGCTACATCACTTGGTCAAAGCAAAATGCCTTCGTCTCGAGAAGAAGCAGAGAAGTTGCTGCTTCGTTTCGAACGCGTGATGACTGGCGTGGAGGGCGTACGAATGCGGGGAAGGAGTGCCTGCCTTCTCCTGGACTGCATGCTCTCCTCTTCCACACGCTTCCTTTCTCGGACGGTCACCCAGCGCCAGCCAGCCACACGCAAACACGGCCCGAGGAAAGCACGCCATGCTTCCGATTCGGTTGTCCCCCACGGAACGCACGGATCCAATCGCGTGGAAAGATTCGACGTGAATCCCGTTCGCATGGCTCGATTGCCAGCGCCCTTCGCCTCCACCGCCGGCGTCCAACCTCCATCTTGTGAGATCGAATACATAATATATTTCACAGCACACGAACGACAGTGTTTTATCTCGAGTTGGTATTGCCGTTGCCTCGCTTGCCCGAGTTTTGCCACTTGGCGAGCTTGGGCAATTGGTGGCGATCGGCTTCGCCGATGCGGGCCATCTTGTTCATCTTGCGCTGTTGCTTGAGCATGACCTTCTTGCTCTTGGCCTGCATGGCCTCGTCGCGGAACCCGCTTTCGTCGCGCGGCGCGACGCGGCTCTGGGATCGACCTGTCTTGGACTTGGATCGGCGCGCGACCGACGTCGACCGCATGCGGGAGCCCTTGTCGTCGTCGCTGCCGCCTTCCATGTCGACGTCGTCTACTTCATCGCGAGTGCGCTTGCGGCCGCGTTGCTCTTCGTCCACTTCGTGCTTCTTGGCCTTGGCCGCGGCGTGGTTGAGCTTCGACGTGTCGACGCCGAGTGCATCCAAGCTGTCCTTGTAGCCATCGAGCGTGCGGCGCATGTGCTTCCGTGGCAAGACCGATCGGTTCTTGTTCTTTGCTTGGCGGTGTTCAGCTACCATGACCGACTTCTTGTCGCGAATCGCGCGGAGGTTGGCCTTGTCCTCTTCGTCCAAGTCGGACACGATGTCGTCGTCTTCAAGGTCCTGGTTGGCGGCAGCCTCGGCGTCCAGCGCCTCCTCTTCGCGCTCGAGCTCTTCGAGACGGGCCAGAATGTCCGGGTCGATGTAATCGGCCAAGTTCTTGCCGTTCCAGATCTCGGGCATCACATCGTGGCGCCACTCCTTGTTCTTCAGCATGCCTTCGTAGTGCTCCGTGTAGTCCATCGCGTACACGCCAGCGCCGCCGTTCTCGACCATCTTTTGCTTTTGCGTCTTGCGCGGCACAATAGTGCCAGGTTCGTCGCGTGCCTTGAGCACGCTCTCTGGGATCGATACATCACGGACGACATCGTCGCGGGCAACTGGCATGGCGACCGTAAGGCGGTTGAGGACATCTCCGACCTTCTTTCCCTTGACCTTGGTGCTCACGCGGTGGTTGAGGAGCTCGTCGCACGCGTAGTTTTTGACCGTGCTCACATTCTCCTCCGAGTGATTGCTCATGGTGAAAATCTTGGCGTTGGACGTCGACGCGGCCTCTTCGATTGCTTCTTTGTGGTGCGCGGGAAGCATCTCGTACGGCATCTGGTCGATCTTATTGCACACAAGCAGGAGTGGCTTGTTGGCAAAGAGCGGCCGGATGTTGGCAAATAAACTGAGCTGCTGCTCGATCGTGAAGCCGCATTGCTCGGAAATATCAAGGAAAAACAGAACCGACGCCTGCAAGTGCGCCAATGCTGTCACGGCCTGCATTTCAATCGTGTTGCGCTGCTCGAGGGGGTGATCCAAGATCCCCGGCGTATCGATCACTTGCCATCGCAGGTACTTGTAGTCCATGTGGCCCACGTACAGCGCCTTGGTCGTAAATGCGTACGGCTGGACGTCCACGTCGGCGCGCGTCACTTTGTTCATAAAGCTCGACTTGCCGACGTTCGGGAAACCCGTGACAAGGAGCGTGCGGGTGTTGGGGTCGATGCTCGGGAGACGGCTCAAGTGCTTGCGCACTTCCTCGAGGTAGTCCAAGCTGCTCTTGTTCTTCTTGAGAAGGGTGCAGATACGACCGAGGGCGGCGCGCTTGAGCTGCTTGCACCGGTACAGCGTGTCGCCATACTTGATCATGCGGACGTAGTCCTTGGCGATGTTGTCGACCAAGGCGCGGGCCGTGTTGATTTGGCCGAGCGCGAGCTTGTAGTGGTCCTTGTCGTACAAGATGTTGATCAGGTCGGCGTAGAACGGGTGGATGTCGTCGAGACGTGGAAAGTCATCGATGATCTGACTGAGCTTTTCCTGGCATGTTTGCTGCGTGAACTTGACCTTGCGCATGTAAAACGCGCGGATCCGAGAGATGGCATAGGTCGGGTGGATCACGGTCGGCGTCTTGCGCTGCGTCCGCGTGAGAATGATGTCGATGAAGTTGCTCGCCGGCGGCACCGTCTGGATCTTCTTGAAGTTGTACACGACCATCGCTTCCTAGCTCGGTGGCGTTCCGCTTGGCCAAACTCGAGATGCGCTCGCGGTTGACTGGAGCACCATCGGCGTAACGATTGGCTTGCACGGGGAGGCCCATGGTTGCATCGGATTGGCCAAAACAAGTCTGATAAAGACAAAGGATTGGCCTTCACGTGAAAATGCGTCCATTACCCACCAATCAAAAGCCAGATTGACCCGATCGACTGCCAATAGACACTCGATGTTATATTTATAGGATGTTGGTGTCGCAAAGTGGTCGGTGCTACTACGGCACTTGGGGTCGACGGGAGCGTGTTCATTCAACAGCACGCACGATCATCTCTGGGGTACAGGGGGAAAACCTGGCGCTCGGTGGACCCTCCTTGCTCTGTCATGCACCATGCTTGCAAAATCGAAACAAACGAATCCGTCGAGACCAGTTCATTTTGAATCCGAGTCATGTTTGATGCCCAAAGCGAGACGAAATGCTCAACGCTGCCGCAGAGAGTGAGTATACCTGTGCGATTGTCATTAAATCGTATCAGAATCAATGCCCTTGTCCGTGTGACCACGAGCGAGTACACCTCGTCCTTCTTCCATATCCGGTCCCTGTACTCAAAGTCTGCAACGCTTGCTAGTGAACAAAGAGGTATCGTCCAGCCCCAGGCAAAAGCTCCACCTGCCTCATGGCACACATTTGCAGTGCTCATCCACCTTTCCTTGAGCACTTCCAAAACGCGGTCATAACTTCCATCTGTCGGGTTGCAGAGCGGATGGAAGTTTTGACCGCGTTTTGGAAGAGCTGAGGGAAAGACAACTGCATTTCCTTCTTTTGAGTGGGGGCTGATACATTCCCACATGAACGGCCATATCTTTGGACCAGTACCCTCTACTGCGTACAGGATGCACTACGTGTTGTAAGACCGTTCGATGGCCTTACTATCGTTGCTTGTACAGAGGACGGCACGATCCATTGACCCTTCGAACACTGTACATCGGTTTTACTACTTATACGTTCGTACAAATTTACCTTTTACGTGTCATGGTAATGAAGCAGTTGGACGAAAATGGACAAACATTCACCAGATTGTGGTAGACTACCACTCCAAATTTGGACAACGTTGTAATTTGTACGGTTCTTTCACCCGGCAAAATCCGCGTTGAGCACACTATACAAATTCCCTTACTACGATTCGTTCAATTTCACCAAAACGATGAAGTGTATTTTGATCACTCGATGTTGTCGAGAA
>NW_008580208.1:107963-109605 GCF_000520115.1 Aphanomyces invadans | reverse complement strand
GAATGGATTGTGTTGAGCTTTTATCGGCCCGGGTCCCGAATCAAAATACGACATTGTGATTGGCAGAAAAGAAAGAGTGAGATGCGAGGGCAGCCGAGGTCTCACTGCGTCATCGCGTGAGTTCGTTCCGTCTGCCTACACAGCCACGTCGTCGTCCTTCACGCCTGGATCCGGCCCCAGCACGACGACCGCTGCGTCTCGGTCGGCGTGCTGGGGCCGGATCCAGTCGTCTCGTTCAACGTCCATTATGTCGTCCGCCAGCGAAGACGACAACGACGACGAATCGTTCCGTGTTCTGTCCACCGACGAAGAAATCGCTGCGTTTGTCGAGTCGGATGTGCCGTCCCGTATGGACTTCGTTCAAGTCTTGCTGGACAAGATCAGCGCGCCCGCGTCGCGCAGCATCCGCCAATCTGCCATCAACGACCTGCCGTGGAACTGATTGGGGTCGGCAGCTACACGGGCATTTTCGTGCTGAACGAGATCCAGCTTCGTCACGGACAAGTCGGCGAACCAGCGCCAGGGCGGTCTCCTGTCTCTCATCGGTTTCAGCAAGTGGATGCGATTTCGTCCGCCATTCGAGCGGATCCTCGTCTCGCTCTTTGTGCCCATCATGGAGCGCCACGCCGACAAGGAACCTCAAGTCCGCGGCGTCGCGGACTTGAGGTTCCTTGTCGGCGTGGCGCTATCGGTAGCCTGACATTGTGGCCACCTTAATATCACGTACATTGAGGGTAAACACAATAAAAGCGCGTAAGTCATGGTAGGTGAAGCCAACAAGACTTATGGTGCCGTCACTGCTGAGCATGCGGTCGCGCTCCATTTGACTGAGGGTGTTGATCCAATCGTAGATCCTCCGCATACCGATTGCGTAGGAGAGCTTAGTGGCGTTCGAAAGCCTGGAGTTGCGGATGTCGTCGAGGGCCGTCTCCTGACGGTCGGTCATGTTGAAATATCAGTTTTTCTGCTGGTGTAATATCAACCAATCATATTAGTGGGTTTCCTCTCGGCCACGTGGCCGACAAATTCTCAACAACGTAGCTCGTCATGAAACAACCTGAATTCTCTATACCCTGCAATCTGAGTGTTGAGAATTTATCGGCCGCTGGGCCGATGAAACACCATGAGAGTTGATATTCGGCCGATAAAATCTAATGAATGGATTGTGTTGAGCTTTTATCGGCCCGGGTCCCGAATCAAAATACGACATTGTGATTGGCAGAAAAGAAAGAGTGAGATGCGAGGGCAGCCGAGGTCTCACTGCGTCATCGCGTGAGTTCGTTCCGTCTGCCTACACAGCCACGTCGTCGTCCTTCACGCCTGGATCCGGCCCCAGCACGACGACCGCTGCGTCTCGGTCGGCGTGCTGGGGCCGGATCCAGTCGTCTCGTTCAACGTCCATTATGTCGTCCGCCAGCGAAGACGACAACGACGACGAATCGTTCCGTGTTCTGTCCACCGACGAAGAAATCGCTGCATTTGTCGAGTCAGATGTGCCGTCCCGTATGGACTTCGTTCAAGTCTTGCTGGACAAGATCAGCGCGCCCGCGTCGCGCAGCATCCGCCAATCTGCCATCAACGACCTGCCGTGGAACTGATTGGGGTCGGCAGCTACACGGGCATTTTCGTGCTGAACGAGATC
>NW_008580208.1:72771-105332 GCF_000520115.1 Aphanomyces invadans | reverse complement strand
CTCCCCACGTGAAAGCGTGCGCGTCGCTGACCATGACGAGGACGGATAAGGGCAAAAGAATTTCAAGCTGCGGTCTATTACCGCGAGTCCTGGACGCAGTATGATCTGCGCATTCAGTACATCTTTCGCCCGACCGGTCATCGGTTCGTGTTTCACGTCGCCATCGCATACAGCGACGTGAGTACCGTCATGCGCATTGTCGCCAGCGATGCGTCGGCAGTGACCATGGCAGGTCTGGACTGTGCCGTAAGTTTCGGACATTTGGAACTTGTGAAATCCTTTCACCGTGACCTCCAAGGTCTTGCTCAAGCATCCCGATGTGCCATCGGCCTAGCAGCCAAACATGGCCTCCTCGATGTAGTGTCGTTTTTGCTGGGCCGCGACTACCCGACGAAGGGCCAGCACTTTGAGCTGCATTTGCTGCCGCATGGATGTTTGGGCTTTGAGCAATACTTGGTCAATGATGCATGGCGCAACGATGCAATGACGACGACCGTCGAAAGGACACATTAGACTCGTGGCCACTACTTCACGAAAGCGTGACGATCGATGCGTTAAAAGCCGCAGCATACCTTGGCTACATTTGGCGATCTTACAACTAACTTTACTCCATGATGTGGGCTCACAATAACCACGTGACAGCTGCCGCAGCGGCGTTTCACGTCGACGCTGTGTGTGACGTACCGCACACCGACACCAAGGACAGCATTGGAAGCTCGCTACCGACACCACTACGACGCCCCCCGCCGACGCATTTCTCGATTGTGCCTTCTCTCTCGTTGCGTACGGCGCTACCTCCACGGCCTGAGTCATGGACATCGCCGCGTTGCACGGACACTTGGAAGTTGTGCAGTTTTTGCATGCTCATCGATCTGGGTTGGATGGTCCTCGATTGGCTACGTACATGAAAACAATGGTCATGTCAAAGTTCTCAATTTTCTGGACCACAAGGATGCGCTCACGACGATCACTCGAACGTACACGAAAGCGCTGCGGGGTACGGCCACTTGGCAGTCGTGGAATATCTCCTGCTAGCCTACCCAGCCACTGGCGTGACACTCGCCAAGAAGAGTGCGGCAGGGATGGGGCATGTGATTGTTGTGCAATTTCTCCACCACCTCCCACTGGAGAAGGGCTGCACGGTGGGATGAATGGCGCATGCAATGGACAGTGCCGCGCGAAGTGGACAATTCGAAATGATGCAATTTCTTCGCCTTCACCGAGCAGAAAGGTGCACGAAAGAGGCCACGATTTCGGCAGCAGGGAACGAGCGTGTGGACGTTGTGGAGTTTCTCCAGCACAATGACCGCAACTGTGTGTGGTGGTGGAAGCCCTTCGTCATGCCATCGCGAATAGTCAAGGCGATGTCGCCCGGTACGTCTTCAAAGTCTGCGCAGCCCCACGCTACGAACGAGTGGGGACCCGGACCCTCCACTTCTGGAATTCGTTGGGGATCCCGTTCCACCAGCTTTACAGCGACGATCTTGATGGGTACAACGTCCGCAGCGACAGCACAATGGACACCCCCGAGCAACGTGGACCGCACGATACCAGCTTTGGCATGGCGATGAGGACGGTTGAAGATCCTTCATTTGTTGGCTGTGGCGAAACTTCGGATGCAGCATGTAGAGGCTTGCGATTCTCTCCTCCAGACCACTTTACCTCAAGTCCACCTTGTTGGTGTTTTTCAAGAACCCTTGAGTAAACAAAAGACGAAATAACTTCAAAAACACTCGAGTCGGCAAACAATGCCAGTCCGTGGTGGAACTCTTGCCATTTCTTGAGCTTTTGACAACTGACCAATCGTGTCGTGCACGGAATTGTGTACGACACGACCACCCTGCAAAGCTTAGAAAAACACAGCGCCAGACCGGGATCGAACCGGTGACCCTCAGAGCTGCAATCTGACGCTCTACCGCTGAGCTACTCGCGCTGTTATGAGCTCAATATATGAGCAATGATAAAAAAGCGGAATATCATCATCCGTCAACATACGGTGAGAGGTTAATAGCAATAAAACCTCCACATGAGACGAAAGAACCTTAGGTTGTATTCTGTATTCTATTCCACCGCATTCCCCTGCTCGGAGGCATCCCTTGCCCGGCGGTTCATCATCGACCTCGTCGTGAAGGGCGTAGTCGCAGAATACGAGCAAGTTGCTTTTGATAATAGTCAGCTTATCGACGCTCTTTGGGGTCAGGCGGTTCCGAACCTTTGTCCGCTCTGAGGCGGCACTCGACGTCACCATGCTGAAAGCTTGAACGCGCAATTCGGCCAGTACATGTATCATCCCATCCATGACTCGCGGGGCTCGTCGTGAATGGGGACTTGAACAGGATGTCCACCAGGACGTCGCCAGACACAACGACTTCATTGTGTTACAGTATAGCGAGCTTAAAGTTCTATTCATTTGTACTACTTCACATATATACACCTCTTTAAACCTGTCTTGGTGCCTCCAAGGTGTTCGGGTATTTTAAAGAAAAACCTTTTACTACTACCCAGATGTAAAAAAACCTACTCCGAGCTTGTCCCTGGGCTCATAAAACTTGAACGGTGTATATTAAGTTGTACAGTGGCTGTGATGCTGTCGCAACGTGCTGACGGTGCATGCTCTGATCTATCCGATCGTCACGCCGACTACGTTCGTGTTCTTCTTCTGCGTGGATGGCGTAGGATCCTCGATCTCAAGGTGTCGGCGCGGCGATGCAAATCACGTTGGCCGACGTTAAGTGCGAAACCTTTCATAACGAATACTGAAACGAAGCCGACTGCTAAATCTTGTGGCATGTGGGTTGAAGTCGAAATTTGCGAGCTTTCAACATGGACCAACCCCGGAGCTCGCTCAAGCACGCGCGCGTCATCTTGGTGAAGATCGGGACGGAGGTGGTCAACTCTCCCGAAGGTCTCTTGGCCATGGGCAAGATCGGGAGCATCGTCGAACAGATCGCGCGGATGCATATGCAAGGGAAGCAGATCATTCTGGTGTCCAGTGGCGCCGTCGCGATCGGACGCATGGTGCTCAAGCGCCAGCAGATGCTGTCAGGGTCGATGCAAACCCATTTGAAGGGGTATAACCCAACGCGTGGGTCGCTGAATCCGAAAGCATGTGCTGCTGCAGGTGTGCCATGGTCTTCCATCGTCACGTGTGAATTCGTGACACATCGCAGGGCAAAGCGGTATGCAGTCGCTGTACGAAGTTCTGTTTTCCCAGTTCCACTTGGCATGCTCTCAAATCTTGACGTCCGACACAGATTTCCAAGTCCCCCAGGTACACCGGCGCTACGCTCCCTCCATCCGTCGGTGACGTGCTGTAGATTCGCGAAAACGTCAAACAAACGATCTTGTCATTGCTCCAAGTTGGAATCATCCCGATCGTCAACGAGAACGACGTTGTGTCCCAACGAAAGGTGCCTTTGACCGACTCCACGGTACCTCCCCTAGCGCGACAAGGGACCTTCTTCGCGACGGCTCCTAGAACCGCGTGGCATGGGACAACGACTCGTTGGCGTCGCTTGTGGCGCAGGAGCTCGGCGCTGAGCTGATGCTTCTTGTCACGGACCTTCCTGGCCTCGCTGGTTGCGTGTTCCTATGTCGATTCTGCTAACGCCCTTATAGATGCTCGTGGTGCGGTCGTGAGCGACTACGACCCTCTAATGCCCATCCAATTCGGCACAACATCTCAAGTCGGCCCACAAGGCCAACTCGATAAAGTTTTGGCGTGCGTTGAAGCCATCAATAGTGGAGTTGTTAAGGTACCATCCCCACTGTCATAGACCTGACACACCCGCAGGCGGCAGTGATTCTCCCTGCAGCGCCAAACAGCTTGATACATGCAGTCGAGGGCCAGCGCATTGGCACTCTCTTCTACGGCCCTGCACCACTTCCCCGTCCTGTTGTTGATGAAGGGACCCAGCTCCTCAGGACAAGTAAGCTATAACAGCAGTTGGCGTTGTTCTGGCGTCCTCTGTGCCGGCGTGAATGAATTCCCACACGAAATCTTCTGATCGACCAAATTCACCACAGCCAACCATAGCGATTCCTGCACATCGCTCGGTATCGACGCCATGAGGGACCTGCCACACTCTTCAGGCACGTGCAGCAGGGCCATCGCTGGGACGTGTGGGCTTTTGAACGAGGTCGACGTTGGCATGTGTGACATGCAGCATCGCAGTTGCCATGTCCGCACGCTCGCGACGCCTCTGATTTTCACGATTGGGTCCGTGGTGTCGCCACTCGTCCGACGAAGCGGCGTGGAAATAATGGACTCGATCGAGTGCACAATGAGTGAGCAAACCATCCAGAGCCGATATTTACCACACGACGAGACTTAAGACAGGGTGATTCTCTGCAGGAAAGTGTTCGGCAAGGCGCTGGCGAAAACTCGATTGCGTGTTGGCGTTCGATGTCGCCGCCCATGCTGCTTGGATGGCGTGGGCACGAGCGATGGGAGCCAGAGGAAATGCCGGATCGAGAAACGTGGCCCAGAACTCGAGCGACGATGCGGAAGGGGATGACCACGATTGCAATGCATGCAACACCAGCGCTTCCACGACCGGCGTGTGTTGTCGCTTCGCGGCCAAATGGACAGGAGTCGCGTTCGAAACGTTCATCGACTGCACGTGCCCGTGAGCATTGCCATGAGTGTGCAAGGAGTTGGCGACTTACGTCGATGTGGCAAGACACGTGAGGATGCGCGAGAAGGAGGCGGACAATGTCGAGGTGGCCTTGCTGGCATGCCAGGTGCATCGGCGTGCGTCGCCACTACAGAGATCAGTGTGGAATATTTAATGAATGAAAAGTACACGCTTCAAGTGGCATGAAAAGAACGTTGCCGCCCAGCCACACGAGGAAAGTGCTCGTACCGAGAATTCCGCAACCGCCAATTCGGGCCGAGTAAAGAGCAGACGGACGACGTCGGTGAAGCCATTCTCGCACGCGGAGTGGAGTGCCGTCCATTGATTCTACGGGGATCCAGGAAGGTCCCGTCAGGTCGAGCAGAGGGTTGGAGTGGTGGGGCAGGCGCACCCCGTTGGAGGCGTTGACATTCGCTTCGGGGCGGGCAAGCAACAACTGGACAATTTCGACGTGGCCGTGCTGGCATGCAAAAAACAGAGGGGTTTCGCCGTACTACATGGAGATCAGTTGCAGGACGAAAGCGATTGCGACGTCCACAACGTACAGGTGTGCACACGTTGACGTTCAATGTCGGCTGCGAGAGCAGGAATCGGGCGACGTTGAGTTTGCCCGACTCACATGCGAGATGCAACGCAGACTTCCCACAGTACTGATCACACAAGCATGATCAGCTCGAAATGACCATCGACCAGACAGTACCTTGCTATCGGGCTCTGAAGCGACATTGACGTCCACGTCCAGGAGGATCTTCCTCAATTCGGTCATGTTGCCATCGCTTGCTGCCTTGCATATTGCCTTCGAGGCAGCCTACCACCACGCACGTGAGACCGCCGCCACCCCAACATCTCGTCTTGCCATTCGCTGCAGCCAAATGGAGCTCATGCTGTTGCGCTGCTTCTTCGTCGGTTGCGGTTCCGACTCCAAATTAGGTGATGTCCTGGTTGTCTTCATCTGGCGCTGGTTGGGAAAATTTCACAGTACTTTACACAGCTGTAGTTTGCGTTGAGCCAACCTGGACGTCTGCTTCAACGCCTGCTTTGTCTCTCAGCCGCGATGCTGCAGGGGTGCATTTGAACACGGTGGTGCTTGCACTGCTGCGTCCCCTTGCGCGCGACTGCCTCTTTATCTGACGGGCGTGTTCATGCGCGTCCCATGATGGTGTTGACAGCGCTCAGACTACGCTGGTCCGAAATTCACGATCGTTATCCGTACACCTAGGACGTGGAGGGCGATCCGGATAATTGGATTCACGACCGCGATCTGGTCGACCGCCTCCATGAACATGAAGCAGCGATCGATTCACACGCTGCATGCACCGAGGAAGCAACGAGATGGAGTTTGAAAGTGGAGGAAAACATCAACAACCGAGGGATATGTGCTCGTAAACGACGTTGTGCCGAGCGGTGGAAGGCGTGGTTCGTACTGTATGCACGATGGGTCATGGGAGGTTGTGCCAATGTGCCTCGCACTGCAGGGTGGCCATGCTGGATTCACCCCATAGCTCAATGTGACACCACATCCCGTATGCCGCCGCTCGTGCGTTGGCGTTGTGTTGAATGGAGGGACATGAAGGCAAGTATTTCCGATCTTGGTGGCATCGCAGCCGATGCCGCGGTGTTGCATGCTGTGGCAAGCGAAGCGCGCATGCAAACGCGGGGAGACTGGTTTTTCAACTTTGGGTTTGGAATAGCTCGTATCACGTTCGATATGTGAAATAAATAGAGTTCTAGTCACTCGCGCAGAAGCACGGGGCTACGCCAGGGGACTTGGCAGGGCGACACAGTCGGACGAGGCAGTCGTCGCGATTGACGAGTGGTGGCGGGGGTACTGTTGGGGGTCGAAGGCCTTTTCGGACGTAGTTTCGCTAGCAAACGAGATCTTGCACATGTTGCGGTGGGTGCGCTTCACGTTGTAGTCGGCGACGTAGTTGAGAGCGTCGACCCAAGCTTCCATGTCGTCTTCGGACGCGCATGCGACGAGGAGTCGACGGCACGGCGTCGATATGGCAATGCGCCAGATCGTGCCGCCATGGATGGGACGGTCCGAGTCGGGCATGATCTCGATGGAATCGGTGGTGCAATATCGCATGGAGATGGACCCTTTGACTTCCCCCGCCGAGTTCAAGTACCGCAGTTCGTCCAACGTGAGCTCAAAGAAACGAAGCTTCCAGTTCTTCCGCTTGAACAGCCCGCCACCTGCTCCCTGTTTGAAAAGCGCGCCTTCCTTCACGTTGTTCGTCGTGGTCCTGCTCATGCGCGTGCGACGGAAGGAGGGCAAATGCGCCAGGCAAACGGCCTTCGTCCGCTCGCGACGCTTCCAAGTGCTGCACCCAAAGCTTGGCGAAAGCACCACGACATCCAGCCTGCGTCGACCGTCGCAACCAACGCCCCACTCTTTCGAGCCGAAAATATAGCAAATGGTATGCATCTTTTGAAACGAAGTTTGTAAGAATATGTCGATTCAGTTTGTTTGCTGCAATTGAAATGCTTCTATTCTTGTAAATGCACTTGCTACCTCGAACGATCCAGTCCACGGGCAATGTCAAGGCCCATACAAAATCCAAGTGCTTTGAAATGTGCCCACCAACCTCGCAAGTCTAGCAATTTCCACGAGTTGAAATGGCAGCCGACGCGGCTGGCACGGGGGGGCAAGATGAGTTCAGCATAGCCTTTGGAGTTCCATCATGCACGCCACCTCCACGAGAGTTCTATGATGATGGGTATGGACCTAGCAGCACGCCGTTTGTGTCGAGCCAGAACGGCAGGCAACTGGTTGTGTAGAAGCCCGAATGTGGCTGGCAGTCGTTGGGAAGGTTCCAACCGGTGTGGTCGATCGTTGCGGAGAGCTATGGCGGCGGCGGGACACAGTGTCGTTGCCGCTCTACCTGTTGCTGCCGTCTAGAGCGGCCGGCCTGGAGGTGCACGTCGTGTCATTCCTTTGGCTGTTCCGCCCATGAAAGGGGTGAATAGCCAGGACCTCAAGTAGAGTCGCCACGTCACCCCACCTGCGACGTGAGTGTGTCCGTGTCCTTGGTGTGTTTGTCTCGGTTTCCAGCGCTAGCGATGCTGTGAGTCGCGGCGTTCCACACATGATTGTAACGCGCACGCTTTGGCCGACACCGAATGCATCACAAGGCCGCCAGGCAGCGGGCGCAATTCCGGGTGTTTGCCAGAATTTTGATTTTTCACAAAATCAAGGAAATTCGGAGTATAGAATATATATTTATTTAGACAGGGTTGTGGACCTCCAGCATTGAATACCCCCGCCGGAATGGTGCGGCGGTATGGCGTGTGGGCCGAGTACTCTGCAGGAGACGGATGGACTTATTTTTACAACGAAGAGACCAAAGAGAGCGCATGGGAGATGCCCATTGAGGTGCGTGAGGCGCGAGGCGAGATGCAGGCGATGCTGAAGACAGCGCTGGCGTTTTCTGGGGAATGGGGCGCATTCGATGCCGGGTTTGGCACAATCTACTACTTTCACCTTCCGTCCAAACACAGTTCATGGGAGCGACCGCCAGAGTGGGGACAAGAACCAGAGATCACATATGCTGAGCTAGCTATGCAGCAAGAGGCCAAGCAGGCGCACGAGATCGCTAGACCACTTCCTCCATCGGCACCTGACTCTACCACCACGACAGAAACGACCGAAGACGACAAGACCGCCTCCGAAGAAACAGAAGAAGAGCGCGCCGAGAGCATCCAGCGCATCGAAGCCTTTCGTCAGATGCTCCGCGACAAGCAAATCATGCCATACTGCAAGTGGGAGGCAGCGTTGCCACGCATTGCGCTGGACGATAGGTTTCGCGCCATTCCAACGTACGGTCGCCATGCGTTCCCGCCGTGTCTGGCTCTCATGAGATGGGTGTGTTGTGCGCAGGATGGACGAGCGCCGCGCGATCTACGAGCACTTTCTCAAGCATCGCAAGACCGAGATCGCCAAGGAAGGCAAGGCCAACTTCAAAATCGCTCGCAAAGCCTTTCGAGATGGCTTGACGCAAGCCCTGGACCAGTTCCCCCTCGACCAGGTCTGCGCGATCTGCTGCTGCGACGGACTCATGTGCAGGGCGTAGATATCAACGAAGAAGAAGCCATTTCATGCCTTCATGACTTGGTTCTCGTCCACACTTCCAGAGGTGCTCGCCACATTGGACCATGCTCGCGACGTGCTGTCGTTGTCGGATCAAGAAAAAGTGTACCAGAAAAAGGTCAGTCGTCGTCCGCGTGCGTGTTTTGTTTCGACTGGAGTGGTCTCGATGGGGATGCACCTCGACCAGTTGCCACGTGTGGTGGTTGGAATGCAGTGTGCTCGACCTACGTTGATTCCCACGAGTGGTGTTTGAGCTGCAAAGGCGCCTTGAGGACTTGCACTGCGGTCCAAACGAGCACGTAGAGCGCACATGTGTGGACGAGAATGATGCAATTCCTAACGTTGGGTTGGCGTACTAGATGGATGAATGGCATCCGGTGGCATTGCTGCGCCATGCGGAAGAGAAACGACTGAAGAGTCACTTTGACGACCATCCTGAGTGGTTCAGGGACGGAAAGGAATGGGACGACTCGATGGTGATGCCTGACCTGTTGGTGCGATGGCCGCCGGCCGCGCAGCAGGTGGTGTTTGAAGCGTGTCAAGGGACGTTCCAAGCAAGACGCAACGGAGCCATGAGTGCCAACGACTTGAGGAAATATGGCGGGGGGGCGGCAAAGCCTTCGGCGACGACCACGATCGCGTCGTTGGGTGGCAAGGATGACGTGTCAAATACAGGATCGAAGCGAGACAGATCGCCGTCACCGCATCGAGTGTCCAAGGATGACCGGCACGTTCGACGCCGAGGTGACGATTAATACAGTTGCCGCGCCCATTTCTCACGCTGCAAAGTTTCGCTTGGCGTCGGAATATGCAGCGACGGGGCATGAACTCCTCGCATTAAAGTTACTCTCGTACGGTGTGACGTGGTCACGGTGATGCTGCCGGTGGAATTGAGAGCTTGCAGAAAGTATTCGCAATGCTCCAACCCGTGCAGTCGGGCGCGGCACCGTGAGTTGTCTGGACAGATTCCAGCACGCCACAACGTAAATTACAACTCGATCTCGACTGGAACGACAGATGTGTGATGCCCGACACTTGCGCAAGATGAAAGAATGAGTCGTGTCGATGCTGCTCAACGTGAAGTCGTTTGGGTGGTTGCGCTGACGTGTAACAATGGCAACATATGGATGGCCAGGAGCGCTTGACGAATTTGATTGGTCTAATTCTGAAACCCCCAATCCATTCCACCAATGGCATTTCGAGACCCATGGGCGGAGGTCACCGTGACGTTTGGTCAAGGTCAAGTTGGCGTGAGCAGTTCAAAACGGGATTGCTGTTGGAACTTTGGCACGAGCTGCGGCATTGAAACCCGTCTACGTCACACAAGAGTGGAGTGTCACAACCAGATAAAGGAAAAGGGTGGGTGAATAATTTCCCTCCTCGCAAGTGAGCATGACAACGAAACCCCTACATGCTTCTACGCGATGGCGAACGCAATATGCTTTGGTTCGACGGGGATGACGCGTAGTTGCTGTGCTATGAACTGCTTCTTGCCTTGCTCCCAATCGAACACGTGATCGAGCATTCTTTCCACGCTATCGTCATCACGAACACGATCTCCGCCTCCTTTTCACCAAAAATAGTTTGTTGTGGTTGGTAAAGAGGCCCGTTGGCACTGGTCACACGCACGAAACGTCTAGTGGTTCGTTTTATACTGACGCTCCCAGCTCCGACAACAAGAAAAAGATCTTGTTGCTGGCCGGACGATAACATTCGAGCTCTGCCATGGCCCTCCACAATTCAATTGTGATCCAACCACTGCGACAAGAGCTCAAACATGGGTGTAGAAGTCGAAGCTGCGAAAATCGCATCTGTACCTTCGACAACGTTGATCTCAAGTGCGTCCGTGGCTGCGTTCCAGGGACTCGTGCAAGATGTCTCGAGCTACGCTGGAGCTCTCGCCAAGGCCGTCGACGTCCTTCTCGGAGGCATGCCGACGGAAGAGTCGAACCAAGTGTCGGTGGGCGACTCCAACTTAGCTGCCACCATTCAAGTCTTGAGCGCAATTCAAAGCGCCGCGGGCTCCGCGATCGCACTGTTGACAACGGACAAGCAAATCATTCAAGATGATGTGAAGCACGACGAGAAACGTCTTGTGGAAGAGCCCGCTGTTGGGGTCCAGGAAGCATCTCTGGCTCCCCCCGGAGCGCCCACACAGCAAGCCGACGAAGCACCCACCAAGGCGGTCGACTCGGGCGTGTACGTGCACGAGACAGAAGCCGAGTTCGAAGCGACGGACGACCCGGCCGTTGTCCAAGCCGAATCGTTTCCGACCGAGGTACGTCCTTGCGCCACCCTTTGGCCCTGCGCGCCGGATGAAAGCGCTCGTGGGGGGTGGCGTAGATTTTGCTGGAAAACATCAACCACTTGATGTTTATCGTGCACGGCATTGGCGAACACAACGACTTTGTCGTCGAGTCATACGACAACGACAAAGGCAGCACGGGCGACAGCGGCAACTTTCGCGAGCTCTTCAACACGATGCGCCACTCGCTCTTCTCCAAGTGCGTGCCTGATGCGACATTCCAGGGACCACATGACCATCGCATGTGTGTACAGGGAAATTCCACTGTCCTTGGAAATCCACCCGATTGAATGGCACGCGGAAGTTCACGACTCGGGCGTCGACAGCGTATTTGACACAATTTCACCCGAGGCGTCAAAAAAGTAGGACCAATTCGTGTTGAGGATGGTTGGTATCCCGAGGCCTCGGTAGACTGCGCGACGTGAACAAGCGCCTCATCATGGACGTGTTGTACTATTCCGCGCCCAAGTATGGTCAGGTGATTGTGGACACCGTGACAAAGCAAATGAACGACAAGTACACGTCGTTCATGGCGGCGAACCCAGGTACGCCCGATCGAAACAACAATCGTCACGGCGCTGCGTTCTCCTTGTGCTGCGCGCAGGCTGGCAAGGGTTTGTCTCGATCTTTGCCCACTCGCTCGGAACACTCATCACGTACGACATTTTAACCCACGACGCGGGCCAAGTCGGGAGCAACGGCGTCGTGTTTCCGGGCCTGTCGTTCCCGGTCGAGAACCTCTTTTGCGTCGGGTCCCCCGTCCCGATCTTTGCCTTGTCGCGCGGCGCACTCGACATCCACGACGGCGTTTGCACGGGCGGGCTCCGCCGGCCGAACGTGAACCACTACTTCAACCTGTTTCACCCCGCCGACCCGATCGCGTACCGCGTCGAGCCGCTCGTGGACGTCGACATGTCGTCGTACCCGGCCATTGCGCTCCAGCCAGTACGTGGTGCTGGCATCACGTTGGGATCTAACGCGTGGGGCGGCCTCCAGGCTGACACGTTCAAAAACAAAACGTTTGGCGAGATGGTGCTCACGTACGACAAATTGACCGACACCGCGCCGTTGTGCAATGAGTGGCAAGGCGCCCGCATCGACTTTCAAGTGCGTCGCAAGTTTCTCGAAGGCCCTGTCGACACGTTGTACGCGCCGCTGGCCCACAGCGTGTACTGGTCGTCGGAAGATGTTGTCACGATCACGCTGCTCGCGATATGCCGCCCGGTGCGTGCCCGCACCCACGATTGTTTGCTGACGTCGACGACTAGGTCGTGGACATCCTGACGCGCTATATCGACCACAAGATGCCCCTGCCGACGTTGCGCCCGCGCCGGCGGGTTCCCTTTACGCCGCACAAAACGATCCAGTGTGCGACGACAGCCGTCGTCCGCGACGGATTCACCGGTGCCTGGGAGCCCCACGCGCTATTCCTTGGCAAGAAGCGTGTGTATTTCACCCGGTCCGCGGCGGACGTGGCGTGTTCCAAGAAGTGGTCGGTCCCGCTCACGAACAAGACGGCTGTTGTCGCCGACCCGACCGATGCGACGGCATTTCAGTTCATCCCGGACAAGACAAATCCGTCGCCGTCCTTGTTTTCTACCACAAAGGGGGCCCAGACCCTGTACACAACCTCTTCCGACCAGCGCAATGAGTGGGTAGACAACATCACCAAGACCTTGGCGGCCCTTCAAACAAAGACAGGCCACGGCACGATCCATGCCAACGTGAGCGGCCTCGCCCTACCAAGTGGCACGGACGTCGACTTCTTTGACGCGACGCTCACGGGCACCCTGCGTACGAAGGGCACGTTCCGCGACGCGTACAACTGGTATGTCCTCACCGATTGCTCCCTCGACTGCTACGAAGCGTGCCCGAAGCTCAAGGAGTGGACCCATTTCTCCCTCAAAGCCGTGTTTGCCACCCCCGAGCATGGCCACATTCGCCTCGTGAGTCGACATGGCACAAGCGTCACGTTCAAGATTCCAGACAAATCGCGCTTTGACCTATGGCTCAACACGATCAAGCAGTTCCCCGATTGCCATCTCGTCCTCGACGATTCCTGCTAACGCCCCGTCGATCCGTCGTCTCGCGGGCGCGGAGCATCTACGTAGCTACCCAAACTGCAATTCACTCAATCACATGCTATCGTATGCATGGACAGTCAACGACGGCGATCGTGCATGGCTCCAACGTGAGCCTGGCGGCACAACGCGATGCTTTCCTTTCTCACGTCTTCATGGCCTATATGGACATGGCGACGAAGTGTAGTCGTGCCAAGCCTCGAGTGTTTCTTGCGGGGCCTTTGACTTGTGGTCGAAGGGCATGACACCACCAAGGGTAGGCACAGTTTGGCTAGCCGAGAACACTCTGCTCGGCACATCTAGACGGAAAAACTATAAAATACACTAGTTACGGACTCAACGGCCCGGGAACGACTTCACGCTGGTAATGGGGACGGCGTTGCCGGTGGTTGGACCACGAGACAAAACACGCCTTTCAACGATGGGTGGCGGGCGAACCGGTTGTTGGAAAACAGAATCTTGCGAACGGATGACTTCCACACGGGCGACTTGCGCTGATCGCTACAGGACCTGTCAGCACCCGCGAGTTGCAACCAACGTGTGGATACCTCTCAAGCTTCCAGTTCAGTTGGCTCTCATATCGACGCTCGATGAACTCGCAAATTTCTTTGAATGTGCCCTAGACATCTTGCGTGATCCATGCGCACGAGTGCCGTTCAGCGATTCGACCAACGTACTTCGCCACACGCAGTCGCGCGAAGCGCTGCCGCGATCATGTCGCCGTAGGTGATGCTCAGCGCTGGCTTGCGAAACAAGTTCTCGGGGAGGATGTCACCCTTGGTATCACGTGTGCAGTTCGGACAGTGCCTAGGCACAACGTGAACCGTGTCCAGATATCGACGGTGGCCGCAATGTACCAAGTCGTGTCCGGTGGGGCGAGCAGTCCCACGCACGAAGAATGATACCAGTTTGTCGGGTCTCGACACAACTTATTGTTGCATGCAATCATGTCGTGGAAGTCGATCGTGGTGGTGGGCGACACGTGAGGGCTGTCGTTGTGGCAAATGCAACAAGTCGACGGAGATCGCTCCATTTTCAACCTTTTCGTGTGCGAGAGGGAGGTGTGGCCATCGTTGCTGCTGCTGTCCGAGTCGTGGAGGTTCTCCACGCCCAATTTGCGTTTGTGGCCGTAGAGCCCGTCAAGCAAACTTGGTGCCGACGACGAGGTCGTCGGCGACACTGGAGACATGGAGTTGGGATGCGGATGAAATGTGGGCGGGCGGCAATTCTAAGAACAAACGTGGTCGTGCGTCAAGGGATCAAAGAAGGAGACGTGTAACCTTTCGTGCGGATGACGCAGCTTGCCTTCGCCGTCGCGACGACGTCTCCAATGACCACGCTGCCACATCATGCGGCTTGTCGTGAATCTATGTCAGAGTTGCGACCATGACCGATCGTGCACGATTTGACATGCGTACGTAGGTTAGGAACGACAGGATCGCTTGCTTTTCATCGTCATAGATAGTCACGGCATCGCGGAAGGTTCTACGTGTAACGAGAATGAGGTCGATCGATAAGAATTCGACCAGCTTGCGTGTCGTGCATGTACCCGTTCACGACGTCCACATCCCCGCCGGTTTGTTGTTTATCTGCTGGTCTCTCGCCAATCTCGACAGTCTAGTGTAAGAAGTCGATCACTGCATGCCAATGGGAACGACGATGATGACACATTCGAGTGTAGCAATGACACAAACCCGGACAAGACATCCTCACGTTCGGATGTCACGAGTCGCGCACGCATCGCACACACATACCTTGGGCGCATTAAAGTCGACTGAGACGCGGTCGGGAAGCATCGCCAAGGAACTTTCATCGCCGTTCGTTGCACCCACGGGTCCCTGGACTGCCATCGTGTTGACGCCTGGACCTTGTCAAAATTCGACACTGCACCCAAGATCGCATTGTGGAACCGCCGGTAGAAACCTTTGAGAATGAATATGTATCATCGAAGCGTTACACGATCTGCATACAATGTACAAGACCAACGTCCGCCATATACCTGTCCAAATGAATATTTCTGACTTGAATCTGTCGAAAAACACAACATTGTAGGGCCACTCGGTTTCGCATGGTGGGTATCATGCTCTACGTACAATTTTATTGATTTATGGAGTGTTCATGGATTCACTGTACCACAAACATATACTCAAAACCTCTATAACTCAATTGGTTTTCAATAGAATTGCCATAAAAGCATAGAAATATTGATAGGTGGAGTGCTGCTCCCGGTTCACTATTTTGACCAATTCTGTCGCTGTCGTCCGATATATATATATCGATCAAACTTCTCGATGTGACGTGCACCTATCGTAAATGAGATATGTGGAAAAAATGCGAAATGTCCACACCCGACAATCTAACCTGGACTGATGTTGCTATTCTGCAGGGTATGGTGCCCACGATGCATGGCCCCCTTCGACGTCGACGGTCTCTGGTCACGGCGTGCTGTGGTGTACGAGGCGCTGCAGCATTGCGGACGCACCTGGGTACGATGCCGCCCCGTTGTGGCTTGATTTGGACCGGCGTCATGATGGAATGTTTTCACGGATCGTTTTATGTTGGAATCGTGAGACGTGTGTTTCGCGTTGTCTCTGCATGAACAAACGTGTTTCGATCCAAACAAGGCTGTGCGACGCCAAGTTTGGTGTAGCAATCCATGCCGCGGGTCGGCTTGGTGCGCCTTTGATTGAACCCATGGATTAGTAGTGGCACGCACACCACCCACGTTCGCGGTGGTGTTGTGCGTGGCCACAATTCGAAGCGGTGATTGGACAAAAATCAAAACATTCCATGCTTTCGACGAATCAAAGACAACTACATCCAAAAGCAGCCAATCAAATGGAGCAGCTGGTCATGAAAACCCCCGTCAGTCATAAAGTGTCGATGGAACGCCGCAACAAACAGGGCGAAGTGATCGTCAAGTCGGGCGTGCTGTTCAAAAAGGGCTCTGGTGGAGGCCTGCTGAAGCGGAGGAACTGGAAGCCGCGGTACTTTGAGCTGACCCAATATGCGCTTCGGTACTTCACTGTGCAAGATGGCGAGCTCAAGGGCGACATCAATCTCAAAATGTGCGGCGAAGATACGCTCGAGATCATGCCCGCAGACTCGATGAAGACAGGAGGGTCTGCGTCCACAATCTGGCGCATTGCAATCAACACTCCAGACCGCCGTCTCCTGGTTGCTGCAAGCACTGAGCACGAAATGAACGACTGGGTCGACGCCCTCCTTGAGGTATTTCGCGCCAACACCACAGGTGGGGCTGGCCGGTCTACTCATATGCAAAAGCTCCCACCACAACAACATCAACATACATGCGGTTCCCGCTCGAGCTACGCGTCCAAGCCGCATTATCGCCCGTCCGACATGTCCGAGGACGGATACTCGTCGCCCGACAACGACGACGGGCGGTATAGCCAAGCCAGCGGTGGGAGTCGCCACAGCAACGTGTCGGCGTCATCGAAGCAGCAGCACATTGCTGACAACTTTATCATGGCGCCGCCTCCCCATCGCCGCGACGAAGGAGCGGGCCGACCCTGCGGCAGTCGAACCCCTCCGAAACCGCAAGTCCTACCAACATTGGCGGCCAAAACAGACTCGTTCGAAACCCACGGCGAATACACCTTTTAGCCATGTCGTTCGGCACTAAAAGACGCTAACTTATGATGTGCTTGACGACCCACCCATGTCCTGTGACGTCTTCGATCGATAAAAAGATCGAAGGCTCCTCGTTGTCCGTCGACAATCGCACAATGACCTGACTTTGGACTAAGCTTGCTCCTTACATCAGGCCACTTGTTGTCGGCCACGTGGTGAGGCGTCCAGCGAGCAAGAGGAGCTGAATCCAGTCGTTGAGGAACGAGGGTCGGCGCGGTGAGGAGGTGCTTGGCCTGGGCGTTCATGCTGTTTGTCTGCTTGAGCACTGTCGTGGCTACAAGGGAGCCCATATCGCTGGAAGGTTGTTCCATGCGGTGCCTGGCACTGTTCACACGAAAGCCGGACGTCCAAGCGAAGTGTTGCCTGAAGATGCGCCAAATTTCGTGTGTCGCGTGTGGAAGTATGTGCATTTGCGCGGCGGCATGGATCGCCCCTTCGCCACATTCCACTAGGTGAGAGCGACAAACGTTTGCTTTGCAGCAGCCCCATCGCAACAACGTGGTGCGATACAAGATTTTCGTTGACGTTATGCATCATGGACAAGTCGTGCGTGCGGTTGTCGAACCAAGTCGAGTAACGTGTGGGGATTCATCGGTCGCGGCAGTTGATATGCCACAGCGAAGTTTCGATTCTGGCGGAGGCGAAACACCCCGTCGCCTGCATCCAATGTTGCCACGACGGACGTGTCGTTGGCGGGTGTCAATTTGGCAAAACCTGCCTCGCCATCCCTACAACCGACTCATCAACGCATGACATGCGCGTGCCGTGCGGGAAGCTGCACTCGACGTCACACTCCTTCAATACGAGGCGGACAAGATTCCAGTAAAATAAACAGGAAGACCATGCTCCAAACCGCGGAGATGCACAAGTTCTGTCGCAAGCGATGGCCCGCGGAGGTGGGTCGACCTACCATGAAATGGACCGGGACCAAACCATCGACGTGTAATAGTGGCCACTGGTGGTGTTGGCGGTCGTTTCGTTGTCCATCTGCACGGAGATGACGACGCGAACACCAGCATCCAGGAGCCGCCCCAGTGCCGCCTTTGTCGACGACCTCTTCGACGGCCACAGGGTGGATGCAGGAGGGGAAAAGGCCACCCCGGCCACATTCAGAAACGTTGACTTTGTCGAGGCTAGCTGAGCGACGCGAAAGTTGGCTGTGTGGACTTGAAATGCCACGTAGAATACACTCGAATCGTCACCAAGAATGATAATCTACACACAGCGACCGAAAACTTTCAGAGGTCGCTGCACCGACGACTATGCGACGAACTTCTCGTTTCGCGGTCACGTTCGCCGTACGGAGGGTATTTGTGAGGAATGCATGCATGTCGTAGCTTGACGAAGCGTCTTGTCGAAGATACAACACGTGTGCGTCTCGGTTCAACGCTCGAGGATTTCGGCTCAGTGTGGAGGCATCGATTGTTCCAGTACAAGAAAGGAGCTCAGGTGGTGGATCGGAGTGGGAGAAATGCACCAGCAATGGAAAGGACGAGCTACTGGCGGATGAAGACGGAACAGCCGCCCTTGCAAAGTAGAATGGCGTGCCTGCAGGGGTCGTTCTATCACGGAAGTGTCAGGACTTGACAACTGCGTCCCGCGATGAACGTACCCATGGAATCCAACCTTGTCGAGGGAACACGAGCTTCCATCCTTGTTTTTGTCGGATAACTCGGCTGCGACAGTTGACAATCGAGGAAAGAAGAGGATGCACGCAAGTGCCACGGCTGCACAGACTCCGACTGCAACGAAACTGAGGAGTCGAAGACGTCGAGAATGGTGTTGGTGATGCACCGAAGCTGGAAGGTGCAGCAGCGCGTCATTGGCTCGGACGGAGATGGGATGCCCTTCACCCACATCGTTTGGTGATGCTGGACGCAACATTTCCGTGACATGCCTCGGGGAGACATGGCCAGAGTTTCCATCACTCCCGTACTTCGGCCAGGTCATCATGCATCAGAGGGAAAAGGACTGCTTTCCGGTGTTATCCGGAAGATTGTCCTTTATAGCGGCCCGTCTGGCAACATGCAGGAATATTCCATACTCGTATACGACGATGCAAAATTGAAGTTAATTTTGAAAACGTCATAATGTCCAAAAACCCACAGAGCGAAAAATGAACACCCGTATATCAAGTACTACAGTGATCCCCCAAGTTTTGCAACACTTCAAGAATATACGTTTCTGAAGGCAATTAAAGAAACAAAGAACAAACAAGAATTCATTTTAAGAGACCATTGGATGCAGTTATTGATTAAGTTGAGCAAGGTATTAATTTATACCAGTTCGCAAACCTTGGGGGACTACTGTAGTACTGTATACCAATGCAGCAGACCAAACGTGCTTGGTAGCTTGCGTAGAAGGTTTCGAAAGCACCGTGGGATTCCATGGAGGAGGTCGTCAACCCACCCTTTGCCCGTCATGGTCGAGGTATGGCATGCCTCTTTGACAGCTCTCCATGCGGCGCATCCAAGAACCACTGCGTACTTCGACGTTGCCTAAAAATGGTGCTTGCACGTACAAATATATCCAGGATCCGGTGTGAAGTACATGCCTATTTGGGTCGTGTAAATGCCACTTGAACTATTTCGCCAACTTTTCCCAGTCATTATGAAAATGGCATTTTGCCTGAAATAGCATTATTCAGCCCAAAATGGCATTTTCCGGTTGCAGCCACGAGAATCCCTTCGTTGCATGGCGAAAGAACAGTAATTACAGTGCATACACTATTTAGCGTCCCTGAAGGACTCGATCTCGTCGACGCGGCATCGAGCATGGCGAAGACGACGACGACATCAAACGAAGGCACGAGAACTCCTTCGATGGACGTGCACAGTCGTGTTGGAAGATCAATCGGTTCTTATTCTTTCTTGCCTTCCAAAACAGGGTACGTCGCCGTCAGAGTCTCCCACGTCGCGTGACCTTCGACCACCGATCGCAAGTGGTTCACCACGTCCGCGAGAGGCACTCGGATCTGGGCGCACGAGTCGCGCTCTCGTACCGTCACGGCATGATCCTGGAGCGTTTCGAAATCGATCGTCACACCAAGCGGGATACCGAGTTCGTCGGCACGCGCGTACTTGCGGCCAATGGCGACCCCCGACGTGTCGCTCTTGGCTTGGATGCCCGCCTGCACAACCACCCGTGGTCAGCACTTCGTTCAAGGTCAGTCATGAAGCCCGTTCGTCGCTTCTCGACATGAATACACTCCCCACACAAGCATTGTCCTTGAGCAAAGTCGTTGACACGCAGCCAAACCAAACGTGGACTAATTCCGTCACACGAAAACAAGGCCGCCTCGTTTCCACATAGCAGCACACACACTGAGAGAGCGACATACCGCGCGCAGTTTTCTCTCCAAGTCCTGAACGACCGGGTTGAATTCCTTGGCGTTGCTCAGAGGCAGCACCGCCACCTATGATCCACCACGTCACCGACGACCTGGTCCACTAGTGCGATCGTACCTTGATGGGGGCAATAACTGCAGGGAACGCCATCACACCTCGCTTTTCATCGCCTTCGCGAGCGTAGAACGTGTGTTCAAAGACCGCCGTGAGGATGCGACCGACCCCAAACGATGGCTCAATCACGCTCGGGACAAACTTTTCTTCAGATACCATCTTGGTCACCTTGGCCGCACTCCACATGTCACGGGCAAACGTGAACGATTTCCCGTCGACGTGAAGGTCGGCCGTGCCGGCTTCAGCCAGAGTGGCTTCGAACGCAAGTGCCGCGGCGTCGTCTACACGGAGAGCTTCCAATCTACGCATCACCCAGTCCATGCCAATGTCTACGAGGCGGTAAACGTACGCTTTGTTCACAAGCACCATGTCGCTCTTGAAGGCCTTGCCGACCTTGCCTTTGTTAACCTTGATGTCGACGACGTCGACGGCACGGGGCGCGTCGTACTTGAGCGTACCGACCATTTCAACCTTGGACTTGGCGGCGTGCACTTGCAAGTCGTAGCACGATCGATCGGCGTGGCCGGCGCATTCGACCCATCCCGTGCTCAATTGGATTTCCAAGTCCCAGCAATCGCACGCATAATGCGCCATTTCCGTGTCCAAGTGCTGGCGGAAGCGCACGCGGTCCATGTCAATGCCCAACTGCGCCACAAACGACGCCGTGCGGGCCAAATAGTACGCAAGCGACTCGTTCGCAATCAGCTTTTGGTCGACGGCTTCACGCACAGTCAAGACGACCTATTCATCCCCTCGTGTTACGTGTTGGGAACAATTTACGGGGAAACGAGGGAAGGTTCCCGACCAAAACAAACGTGAAAACAAAGAATATCCCGACGAGAGACACGTACCGTCTTGCCCGTCGTCAACTGGTTTGCCTTGGGAAACAACGTCAAGCGCTGCGACGCCACCTGGCTAAACTTTGCGTGCGACTTGTCTTCGGGGTGGACAAACCATTCAATTTCGGCCTGTTGGAACTCGCGGACGCGGATGAGCCCGCCGCGAGGGGCGATTTCATTCCGGAAAGCATTCCCAATTTGCGCGCAACCAAAGGGGATTTTTCCCGCGTTGTACTCGAGCAGCCGGCGAAAGTTGAGGAAAATTCCTTGTGCGGTTTCCGGGCGCAAATACCCCACGTTGTGCCCTTCGGGGCCAATGTGGCACTGGAACATGAGGTTGAACGGAACCGGCGCCGACAAGACCGCGCCATGGCCGGGCGACACGATGCCGTACTCTTGGATCACGGCGTGCATCTCGTCGGGCGTCAAACTCTCGGCCTTGGTCGCGACGAGTCGGTGCTTTTCCTGCTCCTCTGACGTCAGCGCGGATGCATTCTTGGCGAGGAGGTTCTCGATGAAATCCTCGACGAGCTTGTCCGCGCGGTAGCATTCTCCAGATTTGGTGCACTTGACCATCAAATCAGTGAAGCGGTCGACGTGGCCGGACGTCTTGAGCACGACTTCCGGCATGATGTTGGTGCACTCGATTTCGAGCACGTCGTCTTCCAAGAGGAAGTGGCGACGCCACAAGTTGAGCAAGTTGGTTTTGACCGCAGCACCGGGGGGGCCGAAGTCGTAGAAGCCACCGACACCACCGTATATTTCAAACGACGGGACGACAAACATCTTGCGCAACAATAGATCCTCGAGTGCTTTCTTGTTGACCACGATCCCGACGGGTTCGGCCAACGCGTTCAACTGGGCCTTCAACGCATTCAACTCGACCACGGCCGCTGTGATGTCCGCGGCGGCCCCACCGTTCTTCTTGAGCTCACGCACTGCCGCGCCTTGGCGTGCCACAGCCGCCACCAAACTGTCCCGGTCTGCCATCGACGCCTGGATTTCGCAAATAAAGGTCTTCTTGTGGTGGATGAATCAGCCAATCAAATGATACCCTGTCAGCCCAATGAACCAATCACAGCCGCTCCGAAGAGTTTTCCCTTGGCCACATATAACCTGGGCATTCTTGGTCTCGTGTAAAATGAGATCAAGTTCTCTCGGTTGACCGTTTATAAGCACTCAAGTGTGAATGCGACGAGCACACGAGCTTCTCCTTCCTGGTCCGTTTGGCATAGCTGGCTGAAAAACATTATTTTACCAGCTTGGCTGAACTGCCGTTGCGGACGCATATGATGGGCAGAGTCATTCGACTTCACATCACGGCTTGAATTCAACGGGATGTGGGCAGGTACACGTCTACTGCACAAATGCATATTTCTAATCGATTTTAGAAAATTATTAGTAATACGAGAGTATAGGGGTATAGAGGACTTGACATGAACTTGCAGGAATCCATATTCGCCACTGGGACAACGGTCATGGGGACCAATTCAACGCTGTACACGCCCGAGAACGTGCGGGAGAGCTGTGCGACGTACATGCGCGAACGCGCCAAGCACGTGTCGATCAACGGCGACAAGATCTCTGAATTCGTGGCAGGGCTTGATCGCGAACAGTTTGACCAACTCGGAGAGCCGATTCGATATCCGTTGTCGTTCAAGTCGATCGAGGAGGAAGTGAATTTCCTTGGTACGTCGGCCTCATCAGCTCAGACGTAACACGCGTGTTTGTTCAGCACTCGTGGACCTTCTCAACTTTGGCAGCGGCTACCGCAAACCTTTGCATCAGTACTGCGACCGGGTACGCATTGTTTGGTGAAGAGCTGCAATCGTCACCGACGAAGGACTTATGCTAGCTCGTAGGGCGCGCACGAAACTATGGTGATGCCACTGCCACGACACGTGAACCTTGGACACGCTGACTGACCCTCGCCTTACTAGATGTTTGGCGTAATTGGCATGTACATCTCGAGTTCTCAGCTCGATGCCAAGACGTTGCGTGGGCTGTCGCTAGACTCGGTCGCCAACTACTTTTCATTGCCGCTCGAACGCGATGAGCAATTGAGTCCTGGAATTTACATCTCGAAGCCCGTATGTCCATCTCTCTAGGTCTCTCACCCGTTCCGACTCATTGGTGTAATGCAGGGCCCATTGAAGCCACTTGCAGAAAGCATTCATCAGGTAGATCACCTTCAAATGGTCCATCTCCAAGTCATCACGAGCAATCCCTGATGATTGTACAGGCGCTGACAGAAACGGGGTCGCTCTGTCTCGAACGCGGCTATGACGACATTGGCGCCTTCGTTCTGGCTCATCTGAATGCTGGGACTGCCGAGAATGCAGCTGTGGCACCATCAGCAGCGACGCTTGTGGATGCGCTGGCCACAACGTTTCCAGCGTTTCGCGACGTTCACGGGGATGTCTTGATTCTGAAGAAAGCACAGTTGCTGGCCTCCAACTTGTATCGCCGCTTTGGGGTACGTTAGATCGGCCTTTTCGCTGGCATGTTGCGGAAACTATCTGCATGATGCGCGCAGCAAGGGCAGTTGCAAGATTCGACGCGAGCTGTTCATGAAGGTGCCATGGCGATGACAATCGTGTGCACGGTAGACCACAGACCCGCGATTCAACTTTCTCGACATCGAGTTGCTCACAGCCTGCAGTGACAATGTACGAGTTGCTCGAGCCATGTCTACGCGGGGACACGAATGACCTCGTGGATCGGTGTGCACGTAGGTCTTGCCGTGTGTGCTGCACGCAGTAGGGATCCTCGAGTACGCGCCAGCGCTGGCCGCGTCGATCGCCGACGGCCAACCCCTCGTCCTTGGCAGTAAGCACCACATCAATCCGTCGGACTCGCCCATTCTCACATTGAATGAACGGAAGGCGAGGAAGAAATCGAGTTGCGAGCGGGGGCCGTTGTTGCGTGCGACCGACTTCTCACGGCATTGCGCGAGGATCGTGGCATATCCGGTGCCACGATCATGGCAGTGGATTCGTATTTGTGGCGCGTCGGTACGTCTAGTCGTGGCGTTCTTCTAGCCTGTGGAGGCATCCTCGAGACCATGTAACGAGCGGGAATGTCTAGGCAAAGAGCCTACGTACCGCCCGTTGGAGCGCCATGCTACACCAAATACCGTGTTGTACTAACAAGTAGCAACTGCATGGATCGCAAGAAGCTTGGCGGTCTGAGCGCTACCAAGCATCTCTATGTGGGGGCCCCGCTGGCCATGCTCGTGTCGAGGTCGTAGCGGAAGGATGGCATGGCTCGGTCGTTCATGGACGTGTCCCGTCCTTTGAAAGCCGTTCATGCAATCCAAACCAGAAACACGTCCGCCCATTAGCAGGATGCAAACACATGGGGTTTTAAAAACGTGGCGCGGGCGGTTTGACGGCGGGTTTTCTGTCGGAAGTCGGCACCTCGAACGAGAATTCGCAACGAAATCGTCGTGACACAAGGCAGCAACATGGACGATAGGAGCAGAGGGGGCACACTGCCACGTCGACTGCGAATACGACTGGGGATGGGAGGCGGATCCAAAGGCGTGCGAGCAGCCAGGGCGGGGCTGTATGTGGGATGCACCAACGATGGGACGGTGGTCGAGGGCGCGAACCATGGGGGTCGAGAGCCATGTTGGGGATGCGCAGCATTGAAAAGGAGCTCCGTCGATTGTGCGACGTGGTTCATCCAGCCTGCTTGGCTGCACCCACCGACTGTGGAACCAGGATGGTCGGGACAGCATCGCGCATGGCCTCGACCAAATATATATATATCTAAGTTAGTGAAAGCGATTCGCTATGCAACACACGCGGGCGTTGTTCCAGACGTCGTGGATGCGGTGCTGTCTCGGCTGATAAACAAGAGGTCGTCTGTTGTCGCACGCGAGCGACTCGTGGACGCGGTCCGCCGCCGAGCTTCGCGCTCGAGTTTCACGCACAGCTCGGGAACGACATAATCGCGCAACGACACGTACTGTGACGACGTCGGAGGAGACGCCGTGGTGCTTCGGCGAGGACCAGACGTCAAGGGCAGCGACGTCGGGTCGACAAACGAACCGGGGCGACTCCCGTGTCCACCGGGCGCTTCCTTGATGAAGTTTTTCAATGCATCCGCCACAGCGAGCGATGCGTGGTCGAGCGCGGCTTGCAGGATGCGATTGAATTGTGCGATGCGGCTGCGGACAAGCGATTCCTTGGACGTCATGATGGTCAAAAGTCCGCCGTGAGGCATGTGCGGCAAGTACACAACACCGTCGTCGTCCACGTCTGGAGCGACAGACGAAGAAGCAGCTGTCTCTGTCGCTGCCGCATCCTTGTCGATCGAGGCGAGGTCGGTGGGAAGATATTGCCACGGCCCATGCGACGACGGCGAAAACGAAAACGCACGGTCTTCGTCAATCGAGTTGGCCGGTGAGTGGGTCGAGTTCTGGCCATTCTTGAAGAGCGAGAATGGCTCGGGGGTCATGTGTCGAGATAGAGCGGCGTGGAACGTTTTGAAGTCGTTGTACCTGCGCCGAATTGTGTACGACTCGAGTGGGTACGCTTGCGACGCCACATGCAAGAGGTAGTACACCGTGCCGTGGCTCACAACAACCTTGTCCATGACAAGGATGCTGTCGTAGGTGAAACCAGCAGTGGATACGATCCCGACGTCGTGGCCCACTCCAGAGTGGGAATTGCGTGCTCGGCGCAGGTAGTGAGTTGTCGACGACGACGTCGATGTGGACGAGGTGGCCCGACCATTCAACGAGTTGCGCCCGGTGACGATGACCTCGGTCATGCCATTGGGGGAGTACGAGGATGCCATCCAGGAACGATGGAATCAGCGGTATGTCTCGCCGCGGAAAAAGCAATGATGTAGGCCGAGAAATCTGGTCTCCTACAGGGGGGGAAGTCCCACATGCGAATTGATCGAGGAATTTTCTTATCGTAGTGATTTGCTCCCAGGTGCAATCCTGACCACGCCAGTCTCGCTCGACGTCGATGCGTGCGGGATTCAGATGGCTCCAAGGGAGGCTAACCACGACACTGTGGCGGGTATCCTTGTACGCAAGCCATGGAGTGTACAGGGCTTAGCTCGCTCAAACTGTGGCAGGGACCACACGGCAATGCTCGTCGGCCCGCCCCCATTCCAAGCTACAGCCAAAACGCCATGTTTGCAAAAGGCGCGCCAACACGCAACCATGGATCGCCCGTGCTCTGCATCCTGACACCGAGGCACTTCCATCCGTTGGCGATCCATGACCGCACCTACAAACGCCCAAATCCTGACGCGTCTGTGTTACGGTGCAAGGATTGCACCGACGGTGATGGCATCTACCCCTGTCTCGCAGAACCGACTGTGCATACGCGCATAAGGGCGCATCCCCGTCAAGGCACCTGTGGGCTGTGCGCATCCACCTTTGGACCTGGATCGGCCCATGTCGTCCGTCCTCGATATCGACAAGTCCAACGACTATACTGAATTCAAGTCACGTTTGATCTGCATGTCATCGTACGGGGTGAACAGCCAGCCACCACTTTACCCAAATAGTTCACGCCTTTTACGCGATTTATCGCAATTTCGAGTAAAATTGGTGGTTTCGCTCAATTGTAACCACAGAGACATTTCGTTATATGGGGACGTCCGTTAGCCAAACATGTTGTCGCGCAGATCGTTGAGCTCTGTCTTGAGCGAGTCGATGAAGTCATGAAGGATCTTGCCACCAAACTGAAAGCGCTCCACGCTGCGGATTTTCTCGGCCACCGCTTCCTTCCACAGCGCGACTTGGGCTGGATCCGCATCCGACGACGGCTGCCACTTGAACACGTCGTCTCGGTTGAACGATTCACGACCTCCACCGCTCTTTCGAGCTGGCGGCGGCAGAGACGAGGATTCGTCCTGTGGGGTACTTTCCTCCTTTGGAGTGTCAGGGTGACTCTCATCGACGGACACGGGTGACACAGGGTCGTCTGACATCGTGTGCATGCCTTGATCGGGTGGAGCGACTCGGGGCACGCCTACGGACCACATGAGCCCCCCCCCTCGCCTTGACATGCAAGCGAATCCCATCAGGCGGCGGCCATGTACCTCTGGGAATGGCCCACTTTTGGTGCAAATACGAGTGCACTGCCTCGAGGGCATCGTTGGGAAGGACAGTGTCAAACACGAGCACTTCGGCAACTCGGCCTATCGTGCACCAAGGCTCAGAGAGTGCTGGGACCATCGGACGGGTCGCGGCGCGCGATACCATGGAACGCATTGGCATCACACAACGACTTGACATTGCCCAAAGTTGTCGCTTCCGTGGCCGATATCGGGAGTCCGGTCTTGGCTCCGCCAGCTTGGACTGGAGACTCCGCACGAAACCCTTGGCCTAGCGATAGCTTTGAGGTCTGCGCGGAGGCCAACGGAGATGCCGTGCTCATGTTTCCACGCATGGCTGGACGTACCGTTGACTTGAATCGACACGCCCTTGTCCAACCGGTACGCGACCACAGCAAACTCGCCTTGGGCGATGCCGTCGTTGTCCTGGACTCCACTTAGCTCGTCGCAAGATGTTACGCCATCGAAACTCGATCGATCGTTCGACTCGATACTCGCCACGGCATGCACATGCATCCGTTGAGGAATGTTTTGCCATTACCTCGGCGACGACAGCGGATGGTCCGAAATATGCTGCTTTCCGCGCTTGGAATCGCAGTTGGCCGTACGGAGCATGGCCAAAAAACTTTTGGAGCTTGGCGTCATTCGGGTCGTCCGTTAGGTGGGCAGGTGACAGGACAAAGAACAGAGTCATGCCATCGCGCAGCAGGACGCCGTTCGAGTACACCATAGGACACGTCAAATGCAGCGTCGGGAGGCCGTTGCGGATTCGCGGCAGCCACACGGGGAACGTCTGCCAAGTCGCGCGATGTCAACGAAACCCTTTGCACACGACCATACCGTCGGGTTTGCTAAATTGGCTGGGTAAAACGACGCCGCCCCAGCCGAATTCTTCCATCTACAAGAAACACCGCGACAGTCAACCATGATGAGGACGGTCGGACTGGAGATCGTACTGCTTGACATAGCATTGGGAGCTGTCTGGCGGACAAGGACCTGCGAACTCGACTCCTTGATCCGCTTGTAGCCACAGCGAGAGGCCCTTTTGGTAGCCTGCGCCAGTGCAAATGACTCGATTGCCACGGTTGTTGCGAGGGTGTACCGAGGACAGCAGCAGGAGGGGCGTCAGTTGGAGCTGGCTCGGACGAGGGTGCCATTGGTAGCGTAATTGGTGCCCGTGTTGCAGGGGAAATGCTGGTCGTGGGTGTAGCAGGAGGGGTTGTCGCAATGGGGGCACTTGTCGTGGTGATGGTGGCACTTGTCGTGGTGATGGAGGCACTTGTCGTGGTGGTGGGGGCACTTGTCGTCGGTTGCGGTGTGGCAATCGTTGTTGTTGGGGGTACCGCAGTGGTTGACGTCATCGGTATAGCAGACATTGGCGTTTGAGCAAGGGGAACCGCACTGTCCAGGACGCTCAGAGCGCTGTCGGTTGCAGCGTGCGCACCGGATGCTTCGTTCGTGGCCACATGCGCTTGCATGTCGTCGAGCTTGACACGAATTTCACCGAGGATGCGATGAAACAAAGCCAGGTTGGTCGCTGCGTTGTTTATGGGCAGGTTGGACTGGTCCAGACGATCACTTGGATGGGCATTCTGCAGACGTTGTGTCACTCGCTGAGTGAGAATTGGAGGTTACCTCCAGAACGCTGCCGTGCACGGCTTCAAATCGAGCAGCAGCTGCAGTCAAGTACTCGTGCAATTCGACCCACTCGCGATAAGTCATCAACGTGACGGCATCTTCTGGCAGCTTCCACAATGCCAGCAACTGCGTCAACGACAGTGCGGGGTCGACGTCGGCTGGAAGGAACGGGGTGCCAATCAGGGGCAAGGCACCACCACGCTCGGCTGTCCCGTCTTCCTTGGCATCCGGGATTCCGTCCATGACATCGAGTTGTTCCGGTGGCGTTGTCGTTAAACTCTTGTCGTCGTGGCTCTGAATGACGCCGAACACAAGTAACAGCACTGTCATGCCCATCACGACCGCCATCAGAGCTCTACTTAGTATCATGTGATGTGGCGCTCGTGTCAAAGTTGAGTCGAGCCTACCGCCGAAATGTTGGATCCTTGGCCCATGGCAACGGACGATCCTTCTTTCGATCGTGATGGCCCGTCAACGGGGACCGTTCATTCATCTGGTCCTCGGGCATGTCGCTGCCCTTGCGGCGCACGGGACGATGCCCGTTGCCGACGTCGTCGTCGTCCAGCGTGGGGTTCACGTAGCTCTTGTGGCCCATGGCGGAGGTACTGCGCAAGCTGAAGCGAGCACTTGCTGCCGTTACTTGTATACCACACACGCCGTTTCAAATCGTAACTGCCCCAAGTATGCCATGCTGTCCGTGGCACAATCGTTGATTGTATAGGGATCGATCGAGTTGCCGTGTGTATTCGCGGTCTCTGCGTTTGAAAACCTTCGGCTGGATGTTAAATTTCCAACACGTTGCTACTCGTGCCGCAGCATGCTTTGTTTACCTGGGGCGCCGATGCCGCCACCGTCGCCTTCGTACCTCACCACGACGACTTTGACTTGATGTATGTAAAAGGTGTTTTCAAGTGACCACCTGTCCACATGGTCAGCTCCATATATGACTATATTGCATGATTTTTCATACAATCTCACAGTGTGCTCTAAGCGTTGATACCTGTGAATTGTCCTAAATATATGCATAAACGTGTCTCACAAATCAATGCGAGAAAGAAAGGCCTTGCAAGGACCTGGTCACGTGGTTCATGGAGTTTCGCAGTCCAACGATGGTTGGCTCGCCCGGGCAGACCAAGCGTCTCCTTAGTGATAACCTGCAGTGCCACAGCGTACACGTAGCACAGATCTTCTATGCGCCTAGCCAATGTCCTGCACGTCTGCAAATTCGAGGCCTTGGGGCATTTCGTCATGAAGTGCTGCAACAAACCGATACAATGGAATCAGTCCGTGTGAATAAAGCGACGTGTGGGGAGTATGATCGAACGAACCGAGCCTACAAGTCAAGCGGCATATGGCAATGCGTTTGTTTGCCTAATCAATGTACTTGCAACACGCCTTGCAACTAGCTGAGTTCGATATGCAAGAGGAAGCTTTCGTCGTCGCTTCCATGTATAGGCATTCGGGTGGGATGAGTTTCAAGTGCCTGGCAGTTGTGTCCACCTCGTTCCATATTTCAAACGAGCGCATCAGCGATAAGTCATGTGCTCTCTCTTGGCCATGGTCGAGATATTACTCGTGTCTGCGCTCTCTCTTCAACCACATACTTGGCTGGTCTGGGTCCATCGCGGTCTGCTGGTGGCTGTCACATCTCCGTGGCATCGCTGGCAATTCCGTGGGGCCATCGCGTGAATTCCACCAAGATACGCCACGGTCGGCACAACCCATCCCTTCGAACTTTCGAACTGCATTTTTTGCAAATCAAAGACTTTCAACGTATCATCTATTTTTAATACATTTCCTTATAAATGTCAAGATGATTGAATAAAAACTGTTTATTCACGGCCCAGCACAATTCGAATGAGCTCTCCTCTGTATTCTATACAAAAAGCAAGATCAAACAACATACACACTCTCCCACTTGGAAGTGTTCGATTACTCACTGTCCTTGCACTTGGGGGGGGCGATCGGATGTTGCGCCGCACACACTGACAAGCATAGCCACTTTGGCTGGCCCAACTCTCCCACGCCGGTCACCGCCGCTCATGAGTTTGACGGTACCGCAACCTATCCATGACGCTCTCGACGACACTAGTCTCGAGCCAGTCATTCCCGTGTCGCAGTTGCCACCCCTCGCGGCCCCTTCGGCCACACCCAGTGTTCCATCGATCGCAACGACATCGCCCCAGAGCAGCGTGGAAGATTTGCCGGCTGCAACGCCGACTCACGACGGATGCCACGGTGGAGCGTGGGTGTTCTCGCCGCCAGCTCAACCGCCGTCTCGCAAACCATCGGCGCGCAAGTCGTCCGTCAGTAGCTTCTTTTGCTTTGCCCATACCCCGACCGAAGCCAGCCAACACGAAAAAGACCAGAACGATCGGCGTCGTTTGCAGCGGTTGCACCAGATCCCAGAGAACGACGCATTTTCATCGTCGCGACGACGGCGGAGGCGCAAGACACCGCTCATTCTCCTCGGATCGGTCCTGTTGTTTGGCGTGGTCGCCACGGTCCTCTTGGTGTCCAAAGGCGACAGCAGCAACGCAAGCTTGGGCGATATGGTCAACGCGACGGCCGCACCTCGTGGAATGCCCGATGCGATCGACAACACACAAACACCCGCGAATGCGTCGTTGCCAAACAACCCTGCCGAGACTCCCGTCGGCGTCGACGAAGATGTTTATGGTTGGGGCCGTGGCGATGGCACCAACGTCCGATGGTCCAAGTACCGGTTCTACTTTGTCAACAAGTGCTCGTTTCCACTCCATCTCTATCAAAAGTACCGCGACGATTCGCGCAACTGGTCGTTTTGCCAAGTGCCAGTCGGGTCGTACGGGTGTCCAAACAACCGCGACGGTGCTTACTTGCACACTCCCCACGCCGGACACGACCAAGCCACGTGTAAGTGCATTGGGGTCGCGTCGGCTCACGGCGTGTTGTAGTGTTTGAAATCACGGTCCAGTCCGCGATGGGCACGTTCTACGACATCAGTATCATTCCGCCGGGGGTATGTTTGGGATGGGCGTGTGCACGACCGACGGGTTTTTGTAGTGCACGGGGGACATGCTGAGCTTGGCGATGTGCAAAAACCAGACGGGGAAAGTCGGGTTCAACGTGGCGATGGCGGTCACCCCGCTCCACTCGATTTGCGTGCCCCTGACGTGCTATGCCGACGCATGCCCCGACGCGTACCATTTCCCCAAAGACGACGGCAAGAATCATGGGTGTGTGTCCACCGATGCCATCTACCAAGTCACATTTTGCCCGCCAGTCCGATAATGTGATGCAGTCGTGTGTGTTGGGTGCGCTCAGAGGAGCGCCACGTCATGCGTGCATGAACGACTGCAACGATGCGAGCCAAGCGCAAAGACGCGTGTCCTGCATCACGAAAACGATAGTGTAGTTGTTGTTGCTGCTGCTTGAGTCTGGCTAAAACGGAAACACGGTTCGAAGGTGGTGCCACGGCTTGTTCGCGAGGTTAGAGTCCCGACTGGTTTGGCACGCAACCACACGTCGACCTAGCCAGGTAGTTTAATGATGTGTCTGGCCTCAGGCACAGCAAAGTCACGAGCACGCGCACAACACGTCAGGTGTGGAATCGACCGAGTGCTCAAGCCATGGAACGAGCCATGTCACGCCCATTCACCCTCGGACGTCAAAACGTCGAAGAAGCTTTGCCAGGCGCATCACGTAAGGTAAGGGGGCATGGTTGCTGTAGACGGGAAGGTCTACTGGTGGCTCAAGTGCAAATGGAAAAGTGAATTTGGCGTTCAGGCTA
>NW_008580208.1:39754-51936 GCF_000520115.1 Aphanomyces invadans | reverse complement strand
GCTCATGGAAACCTCTATTCACTGTACATATAAAACCACCTCATGCAAGTAATTCAATGCTCGTAAGACGACACAACATGTTGCCTGCGGTCCTTACGAGGATTCCATGACGTGGCAGTCCACGAATACAGTTTCTCATCCATGACAACAAGGAATTGTCCATTTACTGTTAGTATCCCTCTTTAATTCAAAAATCGAATTAGATAGATCGCAAACTGTCGTGTGCAGTGGTCTTCTCTCTTATTTTTTGTGCAAGAGGTCAGTGGCTCCATCCTTCCCCATCACACCTTTTTTCATCGTGTGATTCCTTTTCGGAACTGACAGTGAAATATTGAAAGGGTAGCCACACCTTCAACCCAACATGGTTGGTGGTGAATGCCAAGTCAGTGTCCGAGGTTTCTCGGTTACAAAATAGAATGTTGTGTACCCTCCTTGCGGGTCCTTTGAAGCGCATCGTGCGAGAAGCGAATTGTGAGGAGGATGAAGGGGGAGGAAGCTTCACACGATCTTTCGGGAAGCATGAGAGTGAAGGTAATACAACACGCTTTTGCGATGGACGTTTCTACACTGTTCTCGCGACGGTTCCAGAGCGAAGGGCATAGATATAGCTGGAGGTTGCCGTTTCGTCTCGACAAGTTGGCGCGTTCTCGATTCGTCCAGCAATAACACAGGAACGTCAAGCATCATTGAAAGTATGCTCAGGCGTCGTCTGTAGACAGCAAGCGCCGTGGGCACCGCCAACACGCAATAATCCCCTGGAGTGCGCTGTGCACCCAAACCCGGGTTCGAATTTGTGTGGTCGGCAACTCAGCACCAAATTTCGAAACGCCGAACCGTTACATGATCCGGATAAGGAGGTAATCGACCAATCCGATGTGCTTATGCACGAGAATACGAAATGATTGGAGAAAAATAGCGGTTCCATATTTTGTGTGGCTCCTCCGTTGCGATCTTCCATGCCCGTGCTATCTCGAGCTTTTGCGTGACGGACGACAGTCTCCCTGCCGATAGCCTCAAGAGTGCGTCAACCTTCTTCCGACTCGATTGATCTTCAGCGGTGCCCGTCATCTCTGAGGAACTCGAATCGTGTGGGAAAAAGCAGCGCATATCTGTGAGGAAGTGGTAGCGGTGACTAGCGTTTCCAGGTGCGTCCCCGAGCTCTCGATTGTGTTCGGCCATGTTGGAACATGGTGCGTCTTGTAGTGGAAAAGCGACGGATACCAAGTGGTTCGGTGACGAGTGCTTCAAGGATGAAGGGTCTTGTCAACGTGTTGCGTTGGACTGTCACCATGTGGGTGGCAGTCGGTGTAGGGGTGTTGTGGTGTGTGGTAGGCGTCGCGAGCGACGCTGATCCTGCACCTGCTGCAGCTCCTGCAGTGGTGATTGATTTCGGGTCGTGTGGGGTGTTTAACCCTGCGTCGTCGGCCACGGCGGTGTCGTACTGGGACCAAGCCGACAAGTGTGGAGCTTGTTTGGCGACGTCTGGGTGCGGTTTCTGCCACTCGACGATGCAGTGTTTGCCAGGCACGGCGGCGGGTCCTTCTGTGGCGGTGCCTTGCCCGGATTGGCTATTTGCTGATGCGGCAACATGCCCCCAGAATGCGACACTGTGACCTACTGGTGGACTGCACCAGTTGTGCCGTTGCCGACTCGTGTGCGTGGTGCGCGTCCAAGTCCTTGTGTCTCACGGTCGAGGATACGTACACAGCCGCTTGCCGTGGAACGGTGTTTGACCCCCCTTGCCCGGCCACTTTTGTGGCCGACAACCAAGGTATGTTGATCCGGTTTCGATCAAAAGTTGACGTGTGGTGCTCTAGTGGTGGGCAACTTGGCCGTGGTCGCAGACCCGGTGTTTGGGGGTGGCAGTCTTTCAGTGGAAGGCACGCGTCCCCTCGATAAGAATTCCTACCGCACGTCGGTAGATGCGACTGGCGTGTCTGTGGACTCGGCCGGGTCGATCGACTTGAAGGCTGGCGATGCGACGACGATGAACGTGTACGGCCATTCTGTGAACATTGAAGCTGGCAGTGGTACGAGCTTGAACCGCGGACGAGGTGGGTCTGTCTTGCTTGCTGCCGGCGTCGGACACGGCGTCGAGCGTCAAGGTGGATCTGGTGTCGGTGGGGACGTCACTGTTAGCGGTGGCGAGTCCAAGGAAGCAACTGGCGGGAACGTCAAGTTGATTGGTGGTTCGTCGACTTTAATCGGCGGGGCAATTTTGATTTCGTCGGGTGGATCGTCGACTGGTAGCAGTGGCCCTGTAACAATGTCGACCGGGCCCGCTCCCCTTCACAGTGGCCCTGTCGTTTTGAAGACAGGCACGTCGTCTTCCAGTGGTCCCGTTTTCATTTCGACGGGGGACGCTAGCATTGCTGGCGCAATCGCGATGCAGCCCGGAGAATCGTCGGCGATTGGTTCTGTCGGGTCCAAGATTACGCTAGCGGGTGGGTCGTCGACGTCTGCGACGGGGGGTACGATCAAGTTGACTTCTGGTGAGTCGGCTCGTACAACGAGCGGAGACATCTCGGTGCTTTCGTCGAGTGCCCCGATTCAGTCGGGAAATGTATTGTTGGGTACCGGCACTGCTGCAAAGGGAGTGTCTGGGTCCGTGTATGTCGCCACCGGTGCCACATCGGACGATTCGAAGAAGGCGGCAGGCGACATTGTGCTTGTCATTGGTGAAGATAGCGGCGCGCTCCAAAGCGGATCGGTGATTGCGACGGGTGGACCGACCAAAGGAGGCGCGGCCGGCGGAATCCAATTGTCTGGCGGCGACATCATGGCGGAATCTGTCGACACTACTTCCCGCGGTGGTGTCGTTGACATTCGAGGGGGAAGTTCCAAGACATGTGAGCCCACCAGCCGGGGAGGCAATGTGCGTATTGAAGGCGGTAGTGCGTTGGCTGGAGCCGGAGGGGGCATTGCGTTCACGTCTGGTCGATCTGAAGCCAGCAACAGTGGAGATGTTCGCATCAATACTGCGGTCGCCCAAACTGACAGCGGTGTCGTCAGCATTAGCTCCGGTGCCTCTACGTTTTCCCAGTCTGGCGACGTGACACTGACCACGGGCGATGCGTTGCAAGGCAAAGCTGGATTTGTGAAGATCCAAACGGGGTTGAGCCAAGGCGGTGCTGCATCGGACATCACCCTCAATTCTGGCGCGAGCACGTCCTTGACCGGGGGAAATATCGTGCTGGAAACCGGCAAATCTGGGACTGCGGCCAGTGGAGATATCAAGATTGGGTCCGCCAACTCGGCCGCATCTGGTGCATTGACGTTTTCGTCCGGAAATGCCCAAGACGGCTCCAGTGGATCCATTCGTTTGAGCACGGGCGACTCGGTTTCAGGCACTGTGGGCAACATCGAAGTTGCTGCCGGCACGGGCAAGCAATCAATCGTGTCCATCAAGGTTCTTGGCGGTACCACCAATGCCGCCAACTCCCAAGGTGGTAACGTGTCGAACGAGCTTGTCGACCGCCTGCAGCTCCTGAACGTGCAGCAAACCCAAACCGACGACGACGACCCGTCCGCGCTCCCGCCGCCGCTACAGATCCAATACCAAGAACCACTGCCGCTCGCCGACTTTTTTGCCGCTATTGACGAGCATTTTGGCGTGAGTTGAACCTAGCCAGCCACCACTTGCTTGGACATGGTGACCTGATGCAGTCGGTCGTGGCGTGTAGTGTCGGAAAGAATCGGAAGAGTTGCAAGCCGAACTGAATGACCGCGCGCACCAGTTCCGCGTGATCCAAAAGCGCCTCTTGGTGCGGTACAAGGACCGAAACCCGTCGCCGCTCAACAGCCTCGATATGCTTCTCCACGGAACGTACTCCCAGATTCTAGACCTCTCCAGACAAGTACGGTCGGTGCTTTTACCATGTCGAAGGTTCACGTGCGGTGCTACTTGCTAGGTGGACCAAGTCCAAAGAAAGCTCAGTGTGTCGGGAAATCGATTGGCATGCAGTGTGCATTTGCTCCTGATGCTCATGCGGTATAAGTTTGACCTGGACGACGACAACTTTGCCGTGCTCCAGTCACACTTGAGTCCTCGGGTGGCGGATGCATGGGAGGAGTCAACGGAAGCAGCAATTACTGACTTGCTCAAGACAAGTCTCGCTATGAAGAAAGAACCTGCTGCTGCTACTGTCGGTGAGTCTCAATGTTGTTGGACGAACGTCAGCTCTGAGATTCCGTAGGGGTCCCAGTGGAATTAGTGCTGCCCGAAGACACAAAGAAGCTCAAGAAGCACATAACAATCATGTGCGACCGATTGAGCAAAGGAGGTCGCTTGGTCGGTGGTGGCACTTTCCTCTCAGCAGCCGCAGACGGCAAGTCGAGCGAGGCCAACGAAGATGGTGGCAATGAAGACAAAGATAGAGGCGCCACGCCTTAATATGTAGTAGACAACACTTCCTCCTACGAGCTGCAGCCCATCACGGTAAGCGACAGACTCGTCAGCGACACCCCCACGTCGACGCTGCTTCATGTCCATGTGTATCTGGGGGAAGTTGCGATCTTTGTGACTTTTCAGCCAATGAAACGTCGTTATTGAAAAATATTAACCAATCAAAGACCTGTATTACTGACTTAAATTGAAGTGAGAACGGTGAGATCCGGATAATGAAGCTAAAATCGTTTGTATGCAGTTATCCGGATTATTGACGTGTGGGGTTCCCACAAAAGTCGATTTGAGGGGAACTCCATCATCATGTCGGTCGTCTTTGGAGATGCAGAGAAGGAATCCGACTATGGCTACGTCTACAAGGTGTCTGGGCCGCGTACGTCGATTTGGCTCTTCCACGGCGAGTGACTCATAATGCCTCTGCGTAGTGGTCATTGCCGAGAACATGCATGGTGCTGCCATGTACGAATTGGTGCGCGTAGGTCACGACAAGTTGGTCGGGGAAATCATCAAGCTTGAAGGCACCAATGCCTCCATCCAAGTGTACGAAGACACCTGTACGTATTTGGCGTCTCGTCACCTGCTGCAAACCGCGTGGGGCAGTGGACTGATGACATTATGTGTTGGTAGCTGGTCTGACTGTGGGTGATCCTGTCGAACGTCGTCGCCAGCCCTTGTCCGTCGAGCTTGGTCCCGGTATCGTCGACAACATCTTTGATGGTATCCAACGCCCGTTGGAATCGATTGCGAAGATCTCGAACGACGTGTACGTGCCTCGCGGCGTGGACGTGCCGTCGTTGAACCACACCAAGCAATGGCGCTTCACTCCCATCAACTTTCGTGAAGGTGACCCCATTTCCGGCGGTGATATCTTCGGGACTGTGCATGAAAATGACATTTTGCACTCTCACAAGATCATGTGTCCCCCGAACGTGTTTGGTACCGTTGTCAAAGTGTACGGTGCTGGCACGGATGGCCACGAAAGCTTTACGCTCAAGGACACGGTGCTCGAAGTGCGCGACGATACGACCGGTACGACCCACAAGCTCGGGTTGTCGCACTTTTGGCCTGTGCGCAAGCCTCGTCCTGTTGCGGAAAAGTTGGCTGGCAACGTGGCGTTGCAAACTGGACAACGTATCATTGACGCGCTCTTCCCGTCCGTGTTGGGTGGGACGTGCGCTGTGCCCGGGGCGTTTGGATGCGGCAAGACGGTCATTTCCCAAGCTTTGTCAAAGCACTCCAACTCCGACGCGATCGTGTACGTCGGGTGCGGCGAACGCGGGAACGAAATGGCTGAAGTGTTGTGCGACTTCCCCGAGTTGACGATGACGATCAACGGCCAGGAAGTGCCCATCATGAAGCGCACGACGCTCGTCGCGAACACGAGTAACATGCCCGTGGCAGCCCGTGAAGCCAGTATCTACACCGGTATCACGTTGGCCGAGTACTTCCGCGATCAAGGTACCCTACAATTGGCATGGTCTAGTTGGATTTGACCAAATCGGTCGTAGGCATGAACGTGAGTATGATGGCCGACTCGACGTCGCGCTGGGCCGAAGCTCTTCGTGAAATCTCGGGTCGTTTGGGTGAAATGCCTGCTGACAGTGGGTACCCCGCCTACTTGGGTGCGCGTTTGGCGGCTTTTTACGAACGTGCTGGTCGCGTTTCGTGCTTGGGTAGCCCCAAGCGCGAGGGAAGTGTGACTGTGGTGGGTGCTGTGTCGCCGCCCGGTGGCGATTTTTCGGACCCCGTGACGGCTGCGACGCTCTCGATTGTGCAAGTATTTTGGGGCCTCGACAAGAAACTGGCGCAACGCAAGCACTTTCCCAGTGTCAATTGGTTGATCTCGTACACCAAGTACATGCGTGTGTTGGAGCCGTTTTTCAACAAATTGGACCCCGACTACTCCAACTTGCGTACCAAGTGCCAGGAAATCCTTCAAAAGGAAGACAACTTGCAAGAAATCGTCCAACTGGTCGGGAAAGAGTCGCTGTCGGAAGACCAAAAGGTCGTGATGGAAATTGCCAAGATCATACGCGAAGACTTTTTGCAGCAAAACGCGTTCTCGGACTACGATTTCACGTGCCCCTTGGTCAAGTCGGTCGGCATGCTCCGCTCGATCATTTTGCTCCACAACCTGTCTCAAAAGGTGAAGTCTAAATTCGTGGATTCGACTGGATTTTTCTTTCGGTTGTTTCCATTTCTGCTATCGCATTCGTCGACGACTTTGTTGTGTGCTTTCGTCTCCAATTGTGCGGATATTTTTGTTGCAAGAAACATCTACTGATAAATGGTTGCGTTGTTTAGGTGATTGCCGACTCGCCGCCCGATGCCCGTGTCACGTGGGCGCAAATCAAGGTGTCGCTGAACCCGGTGATCCAAAAGATCATCCAGTCCAAGTTTCAGTTGCCCAAGCAGCCGGAAGACCAGTTGCGAAAGTTTTTTGCCGGGTTGGACGAAGAAATCGAAGCTGCGTTTCAGTCGTTGTCGGATTAAGTAGCAGGCGGACGGTTTTTGGCCGTGGTGCGACTACAACCAAACATAATGCATACAGATATTGCATCCATTTCGTTGAGCACGACGTGTCGCCCATCGCGACATCTTTGCAGCACGCAGCATCGAACTAACGTTATGCTTTAATGCGCTACCATGTCCTATATTTAAATCGTTCTTGACGGAAATATCCTTTCAGACGTGGCGACGATATTTGGCTTCAACAAACTTAAATATCCTATTCGATGGTATACTTCTTGAATACAAGTACTTCGTTTGATCATGAGATTTCAGTCTTTGCAATCAAGTTGTACTGTTTTTTGGCGTCTGCTGTTCCATTGAATGAAAAAAACTCATGCCCTCAACGATTGAGTTCGACAATGTAGAGCTCACAGACACTTTGGCAGAATATCTACAGCGTCCAACGTGGGCTTGCTGTAATGACATCGAAAGAGGTCGTATTGCTTGCAACCAAAGCAATGGCGGTGTCTAGACCACGTCATCATCGTTGTTCAAGCCCAACCGAACCGATATAAAGAGACCACAATTGGTACCTCCAGCGACAAACTTATTGTGTCAGATCATGGATATTTCGATCCATTCAAGGCATTGAATGTATATAATTGCCTTGTTGGTGTGCGTGCTTGAAGTTTCATGCGACGGACAAGTCCACGAAATCATTTTCGTTGGTCCTTCAATCGTGTGAACATTAGTATCAATCTAGCTCAAAAATTGACATTTCTTCGATGTCGCCTGGTCGTAAAATATCACCTGTTGAATTGGATATAACCTGCACGTGGCGACGATAGCAGCACATCTCACCTGAATACGACCGAGGTGAGGGCCCAGCATGGAAGTATCCAGAATACGCCTGCGGGGTGCTCCTCGATCGTAGGTCAGCCGATGACGGAGGCGTGTGACTTCCCCTCCCGTCCTTTGTCTCGCGCATCGCCCGTCCTGCAGTCTGATGGACAAGTCGGATGGACAAGTTCCATTTTCGTAGCCAGGGCGCGTCGACATGAATGTGACAGGGGCGGCCATGGAAATCGACCAATCATGTTCAACCTTGCCGATATCTGGATTTGGATTGGCCAACATTTGGGTGCACCCGAGGCCGGTATGGACCTTGGAATTTGTATAGTGCTGAACCCAATCGGCCAACGCCGCAGTTTAAAATATCGTGCGGGGATGCCGCCCACGAAAATGTTTTGAACCTCCATACAAGCGTGAAGACAACCGTATAAAATTCAGTCGACGAAATAGAATTGCATTGTTCACTTCGCACGAGATTGGACCAATCGGATCCATGAGAATATTGAGGACACGCAGTCCTTCTTCATTCACACAACGGCCTAAGAGGCGATGGACCTCTTTATGACAGACGACGCTGCCGCACGCGGCAAGTACTCGCTGCGAGATCGCGAATCCGTCCATGCGTACGCCACAGCAAACCAATACCCCCGTGTGCACTTTATGCTGTGTCTTTGTGGTGCTCTCATGATCTTGTACTTGTGCTGGAGGGTAATTCGAGTCATCGCGTCACCGTTTGATTCTGAAGTCAAAGCAGCGATTGTCGCAACAGACAATTCCCACTGTGCGGACGAGTCGTGGATGCGATGGTATTTGACGTGGACGACTTCGATGTTGCCGCAATGTGTCCTCGACGTGGTTGGTATGCCGCCGGCTATGACTCTGTCCTTGCCATCCCACCGCCAGTACTCTCGCCATTATCCTCACAAGACCCGTGGCTTGTCGCTGAACTCGATTCCGGAAGACACTGTTTTCGCGGACAGTGACGTACCGTTTGTGGATACAAGGCACGGAGACTCGTCCCGATGCCATTATCCGTGGAAGGGCCATTGACGATCACGGCAGGCCTCAATCGACTGTAAAATCATATTTAACAAACCTCCTCAAGTAAATCCACACCCAAGTCACCGATCATGCACTGAATTCTACTAAGAAAGGATTGGAAGGGCATTCTGCGTCGTGGTCGACAACATCTTTTCAACTTGATATCGAAACAACTCCGTTGCTCTAGCTCACTCTCCAGATGCATTCGAGTAGGAAATGTGTGAAGTTAGCGGCGTATAGCCGTCGCGCCGAACATCCACGGCGAAAGACCACCATGGATGTCAAGAGAACTTTAAAAGTAAATTGTATCGATGGGGGGGATCGAACCCCCGATCTCAAGCGTGTGAAGCTTGCGTCCTAACCACTAGACGACACCGACATCCTGACGAAACTTCCTTTATACAATATAAGATGTTACATGATGGAGGAGCACGTCAAAACGCACATTATGATGTTTGATGGATCCATTGACCCGGCTTCTTAGTCATGCTGTCCGCTTCACGGAAATTGTGGCGCATGAACTGGTTGATGTGTGTTCTTGTGGAAGCTTGGACTACTTCAAAAGCAGTTCTGCATCCCCCTATTGTATCCACTTGGAGATAAACTCGCCAGAGTTTGGCACAACGAGCAGACACTTGCGAAGGTGTATCCAACCAAGGCTGTTTTGCAGAATCCTGCGTGCTCACCAGCACGACAGTATTTTGTCTCCGGCGATCCACTTAGCTCCATGAAGGGTTCTCCCGAAATAGGAGCAGCATCGCTTCATCCTATAATTTGAGTCCGTTTGGCCCATGCTCAAATAATGCCATGATGGACACGATAATGGATGATGGGAACTTGGAGCCGAGGTGTTGCACGCAATCCTCTCTGCCCTGCTCAATACGTGGTGACCAAGTGATCTAGGTCTCTGGGAACTTCAGGCGCGTTCGATTCAACGACAAGCTCGAGGGTCACACGTTGCAACAGCGCCACGATTCCAATGTCCATTCAGACACAGTGGCGGCGGCACTCGAAAGTGTGAACACTACCACACCCTGGCACCATAAAGATCGATTCAGCGTCATCTTCATTTGAAACCAACGTTCCAGTCCATTGGTTTTGCACTCGTCGATTTGCGTTTCGACTGCCTTGGGCCTCGGCCGCGGGGACCTGGAATTGAAGCGCAAGTCTGCCTCCTCGTTTGCCCACGACGCCCCAAAAGTCAATTCCGTATACAGCCTGCATAGCTTCACTACGTGCAATTATCTTTTAAAATTGTCGTTCCTGTACTTTGCGTATGTCATCGCCAACGTCCTTTACTGGAGATGCAAGAACTCAAGCATGGATTGTGTGGACCTTTTCCTGACCCTGGCACCCTTCACCCCTGGTTTCTTCCACCACCATATCGCGTGCCCGACCTACCTACGGAGTAACAGATCGTTCCACGGAAACCTAGAGAGGAAGGGTGTACGAGACCTCGAGGAACTTTGAGAAGGCTCGTGTTTGAACAACCGAACGGTCGTGCTTGTTTGTATATGCTGATGGCCAAGGCGAACAACATTGAATTGGGAAAATGTCGTGACCCTCATGCATGTCAACTACAGCACCCGTCAGCTTTGAACTCGACGAACGAGTTCCAAGCACCGCTCGCAGTCCCATGAACTTCCTCTAGCACTGTCCCTAGCTGCACTCTGCTTCCCGCGATGGCTTGGAAGCTAGTATGATGCAGGGGCTTTTGATTTCGCCCTTTGTCGTTGTGGGTTCGCGCTGCTGTGTGAAGTGAAAGGAATCCTACGGCCCTCTGTCGATCTCTCCATGTTTTCACACCTCTCTGCTCGTCATGGCGGAGTTTAGTCACTATGCCAGCCGGATGATGTTGGTCATTACTAGAGTTTGTGGCTCATGTTGAGTGCTCCTTGTTGTCAGGTAACGTGTTGACGTGATGACTCAACCGTGTATTAATCGGTGGTGTGAAGCATCCACTTCTTCCGCCTCACCAAGGCGGTCTGCAATGTCCATACTGCGTTTCGGGCGAAATGTCAAGGCATTTTCGATTTTTACTTATTTAACCCTCACGTATCAATTTTTTCTTCGCATAAATTGGCGTGGAAGTCATGACATGGGTGTGTTCGTCCTCTCGGTCGCTGGTTCGACTACTGTCAGTGTCCTACTTTTTTTCTGTGAATTTTTTGTTGTAGTCAAGGTGTGCACAACAAAGGCTTCGCCACTTTATTTCTAGCGTGTGTGCAAGTCAACGGCACCAATCGTAATATTGGCATTGCATCCTATGTCGAAGACGCCAAAAGGCTCTCGCACACTTATTCATTGAGAACACAATTCAAGGCGAAGAATCCGTTGTGATCACTGCGAGGTAGAACAGTCGCACTGCCGATAGGTGATTCGATTTCTTCGCCAGGCCATGCCGGCAATGGTGACGGGATTGTAATCCGCATTCGCGACGTACATCTAGAGAGAGCCCACCTTTTGCGTGTGGAAATCGACCATGCACAGGCACCTGCAGCTAACAGTTAAAACAATTGCCTTCCACCAGCGCGAATATCTCATGGCCACAGCGATGGAAGAGTTGAGGTTTGTGATATCCACGTGTTGCATGGTTTCGACGAGCTAGTCAGCTTACTTTCACGGCGCTCGAATATTGTCATTTAGGAAGCCCGTGCAGTCTCGACTCAGGAAATCATTTCTCGGACTTGCCGTCAGGACGAGCTGCAGCTTGCTATCGTAACTCATTGTTCTACGACATCTGCCTTTGGAGGAGTCTTCGCAAAGAAACTAACCTCTGTGGTATATGTTTCGGGTAAAACCGGATCCACTTGTTCCCCACACTAATGACGTCGAGGTTGTCGCAACGAAACAGTGCATTTTGCGGCGTGCCAAGGCGCAAACCTTGAAACGTTAGTACAAAACGATTTACATTGATCCACCACGTTTCGCTGCAGAACTGTCCCGACTGGACCATGTGAACAACGTGGAATATTGCAGGCGGTTGAAAAGAGCGACTGTCTGCTGGACGTGGTGGTCATGTGGGTGAAATGATGAAATACGCAGACTCGTACGTTGGGGATTTGGTTCAAACGATCGAACTTGCTCCATCAAAGCGAATGTTGGACCACAACGGGTGATGCCTTGTCGTCCCAAACGAACCACAAGATCATAAAGTGCTTGTTTCGGGACATTCGTGGTGCAAATTGGAGCGCGAGTACTTGAGTTAGCGCAAGGGTTATACATTGTTGGGCGGCGATTGCAACGTCCCTCTGTGGAACGCCTTCCCGAGGGTGTGGAATTTCAGAGAGAAGGCACTTCCCTACGATATTTATCGTAGGTTGGAGTTGGATTTCGACGAATATTCCTGTCATGGCATTGAAAGGATTGTGAGTATTCGCTAATCGTTGGTCACTGAAGGGATACAAACAAGCATGGACCCAACCACCGCCCA
>NW_008580208.1:10134-39612 GCF_000520115.1 Aphanomyces invadans | reverse complement strand
TCTGTGGAACGCCTTCCCGAGGGTGTGGAATTTCAGAGAGAAGGCACTTCCCTACGATATTTATCGTAGGTTGGAGTTGGATTTCGACGAATATTCCTGTCATGGCATTGAAAGGATTGTGAGTATTCGCTAATCGTTGGTCACTGAAGGGATACAAACAAGCATGGACCCAACCACCGCCCACACCAAGGAGCATGTCAGGTGCACGTGTTTGCTCATGGAAACCTCTATTCACTGTACATATAAAACCACCTCATGCAAGTAATTCAATGCTCGTAAGACGACACAACAAGTTGCCTGCGGTCCTTACGAGGATTCCATGACGTGGCAGACCACGAATACAGTTTCTCATCCATGACAACAAGGAATTGTCCATTTACTGTTAGTATCCCTCTTTAATTCAAAAATCGAATTAGATAGATCGCAAACTGTCGTGTGCAGTGGTCTTCTCTCCTGTTTTTTGTTCAAGAGGTCAGTGGTTCCATCCTTCCCCATCACACCTTTTTCTATCGTGTGATTCCTTTTCGGAACTGACAGCGAAATATTGCAAGGGTAGCCACACCTTCAACCAAACATGGTTGGTGGTGAATGCCAAGTCAGTGTCCGAGGTTTCTCGGTTACAAAATAGAATGTTGTGTACCCTCCTTGCGGGTCCTTTGAAGCGCATCGTGCGAGAAGCAAATTGTGAGGAGGATGAACGGGGAGGAAGCTTCACACGATCTTTCGGGAAGCATGAGAGTGAAGGTAATACAACAGGCTTTTGCGATGGACGTTTCTACACTGTTCTCGCGACGGTTCCAGAGCGAAGGGCATAGATATAGCTGGAGGTTGCCGTTTCGTCTCGACAAGTTGGCGCGTTCTCGATTCGTCCAGCAATAACACAGGAACGTCAAGCATCATTGAAAGTATGCTCAGGCGTCGTCTGTAGACAGCAAGCGCCGTGGGCACCGCCAACACGCAATAATCCCCTGGAGTGCGCTGTGCACCCAAACCCGGGTTCGAATTTGTGTGGTCGGCAACTCAGCACCAAATTTCGAAACGCCGAACCGTTACATGATCCGGATAAGGAGGTAATCGACCAATCCGATGTGCTTATGCACGAGAATACGAAATGATTGGAGAAAAATAGCGGTTCCATATTTTGTGTGGCTCCTCCGTTGCGATCTTCCATGCCCGTGCTATCTCGAGCTTTTGCGTGACGGACGACAGTCTCCCTGCCGATAGCCTCAAGAGTGCGTCAACCTTCTTCCGACTCGATTGATCTTCAGCGGTGCCCGTCATCTCTGAGGAACTCGAATCGTGTGGGAAAAAGCAGCGCATATCTGTGAGGAAGTGGTAGCGGTGACTAGCGTTTCCAGGTGCGTCCCCGAGCTCTCGATTGTGTTCGGCCATGTTGGAACATGGTGCGTCTTGTAGTGGAAAAGCGACGGATACCAAGTGGTTCGGTGACGAGTGCTTCAAGGATGAAGGGTCTTGTCAACGTGTTGCGTTGGACTGTCACCATGTGGGTGGCAGTCGGTGTAGGGGTGTTGTGGTGTGTGGTAGGCGTCGCGAGCGACGCTGATCCTGCACCTGCTGCAGCTCCTGCAGTGGTGATTGATTTCGGGTCGTGTGGGGTGTTTAACCCTGCGTCGTCGGCCACGGCGGTGTCGTACTGGGACCAAGCCGACAAGTGTGGAGCTTGTTTGGCGACGTCTGGGTGCGGTTTCTGCCACTCGACGATGCAGTGTTTGCCAGGCACGGCGGCGGGTCCTTCTGTGGCGGTGCCTTGCCCGGATTGGCTATTTGCTGATGCGGCAACATGCCCCCAGAATCCGCACTGTGACCTACTGGTGGACTGCACCAGTTGTGCCGTTGCCGACTCGTGTGCGTGGTGCGCGTCCAAGTCCTTGTGTCTCACGGTCGAGGATACGTACACAGCCGCTTGCCGTGGAACGGTGTTTGACCCCCCTTGCCCGGCCACTTTTGTGGCCGACAACCAAGGTATGTTGATCCGGTTTCGATCAAAAGTTGACGTGTGGTGCTCTAGTGGTGGGCAACTTGGCCGTGGTCGCAGACCCGGTGTTTGGGGGTGGCAGTCTTTCAGTGGAAGGCACGCGTCCCCTCGATAAGAATTCCTACCGCACGTCGGTAGATGCGACTGGCGTGTCTGTGGACTCGGCCGGGTCGATCGACTTGAAGGCTGGCGATGCGACGACGATGAACGTGTACGGCCATTCTGTGAACATTGAAGCTGGCAGTGGTACGAGCTTGAACCGCGGACGAGGTGGATCTGTCTTGCTTGCTGCCGGCGTCGGACACGGCCTCGAGCGTCAAGGTGGATCTGGTGTCGGTGGGGACGTCACTGTTAGCGGTGGCGAGTCCAAGGAAGCAACTGGCGGGAACGTCAAGTTGATTGGTGGTTCGTCGACTTTAATCGGCGGGGCAATTTTGATTTCGTCGGGTGGATCGTCGACTGGTAGCAGTGGCCCTGTAACAATGTCGACCGGGCCCGCTCCCCTTCACAGTGGCCCTGTCGTTTTGAAGACAGGCACGTCGTCTTCCAGTGGTCCCGTTTTCATTTCGACGGGGGACGCTAGCATTGCTGGCGCAATCGCGATGCAGCCCGGAGAATCGTCGGCGATTGGTTCTGTCGGGTCCAAGATTACGCTAGCGGGTGGGTCGTCGACGTCTGCGACGGGGGGTACGATCAAGTTGACTTCTGGTGTGTCGGCTCGTACAACGAGCGGAGACATCTCGGTGCTTTCGTCGAGTGCCCCGATTCAGTCGGGAAATGTATTGTTGGGTACCGGCACTGCTGCAAAGGGAGTGTCTGGGTCCGTGTATGTCGCCACCGGTGCCACATCGGACGATTCGAAGAAGGCGGCAGGCGACATTGTGCTTGTCATTGGTGAAGATAGCGGCGCGCTCCAAAGCGGATCGGTGATTGCGACGGGTGGACCGACCAAAGGAGGCGCGGCCGGCGGAATCCAATTGTCTGGCGGCGACATCATGGCGGAATCTGTCGACACTACTTCCCGCGGTGGTGTCGTTGACATTCGAGGGGGAAGTTCCAAGACATCTGAGCCCACCAGCCGGGGAGGCAATGTGCGTATTGAAGGCGGTAGTGCGTTGGCTGGAGCCGGAGGGGGCATTGCGTTCACGTCTGGTCGATCTGAAGCCAGCAACAGTGGAGATGTTCACATCAATACTGCGGTCGCCCAAACTGACAGCGGTGTCGTCAGCATTAGCTCCGGTGCCTCTACGTTTTCCCAGTCTGGCGACGTGACACTGACCACGGGCGATGCGTTGCAAGGCAAAGCTGGATTTGTGAAGATCCAAACGGGGTTGAGCCAAGGCGGTGCTGCATCGGACATCACCCTCAATTCTGGCGCGAGCACGTCCTTGACCGGGGGAAATATCGTGCTGGAAACCGGCAAATCTGGGACTGCGGCCAGTGGAGATATCAAGATTGGGTCCGCCAACTCGGCCGCATCTGGTGCATTGACGTTTTCGTCCGGAAATGCCCAAGACGGCTCCAGTGGATCCATTCGTTTGAGCACGGGCGACTCGGTTTCAGGCACTGTGGGCAGCATCGAAGTTGCTACCGGCACGGGCAAGCAATCAATCGTGTCCATCAAGGTTCTTGGCGGTACCACCAATGCCGCCAACTCCCAAGGTGGTAACGTTCAACTTCAAGCGGGCGACGGCACGTCGTTGGACGCCGGCCGTGGAGGTGACATGAAATTGCAGGCTGGCGCTGGGTCGGGAGTTCACACGAGTGCGCATGGAGTTGGCACTGGCGGGTCCATCTCGATCGCTGGCGGTGTTGCTCAAGAAGGTGTTGGGGGTAGCATCACTCTGAGCAGCGGAGCGTCCACGCTTGGCACTGGTGGTGCGCTCGCGCTTACCTCTGGCACTTCGACCCAAAGCGGTAGTGGCAGCGTGTCGTTGGACACAGCACCAAGTGGATCGGCTGGACCCTCTGGATTCTTGTCGATCTCAACTGGACAAGCAACACTGGGTTCGTCCGGTGGAATTGCAATTTCCACCGGAGCTGCAACGAACGGCCGTGCTGGTGCAATTTCTGTTGGTGTTGGTGCCAGCGACCAAGGGGACGGCAGTGCCTTGTCGCTGCTGGCCGGTTTGTCCTCGGCGCCAGCATCGGCAGGTGGGACCGTGACTGTGAAAGGTGGTGACGGTACCAGCGATAACCAAGGCAAGGGTGGTGATGGTGGCCCTGTATCGATTTCGGGTGGGTATAGCTACGGGCTCTCCACGAACAACAAAGGTGGCGGCCTTACCATGTCGGCTGGCAGTGCCAACATGGGCTCTGGTGGAGACGTCAACGTTCTCGCGGGTGGATCGCAGCAGTTTTCTTCAGGTGGAATCAAGCTCATGACTCCTCCGTCTGGCTCCATGGGTGCAAGTGGCGGTATCACCTTGACGACTGGTTCATCCAGTGCGTACTCGTCTGGTGGCATCAAGTTGACGACGGGCGCGGCGACAGCGGGGGCCGGCGGGTCGGTTCAGATTTCAGTTGGTGCTGGTCAGTTCTTTGACGGCGGTTCCATCAGTTTAGTCGCCGGAGAAACGTCGTCCCAAGGTCAAATGGGTGGCAGTGTCCAAATTGCCGGTGGGATTGGGTCGTCGCCGAACGCAATGGATGGTGGTGACGGTGGCAACGTCCAAATTCAAGGTGGTGCGGCCTATGGTACCAACTCATTGGACAACGGTGGTGCTGTCACGTTTACTGGTGGCACTGCAACATCTGGATACGGTGGCTCGGTCGCGATGACTTCGGGAACTGGCATGTCATCGTCGTCTGGTATGGTTGAGGTTCGAACGGCTAATGCTGGTGCTCGTGGGGTCAGTGGCCTTTTGTCGTTGCAAACCGGGACGTCGAGCTTTGGCAAGACTGGATCCATTACGTTGACCACGGGCAAAGCTACGGCGGGTAAAGGTGGCCACATGGCACTCTTTGTTGGGGACGGCGACACTGGTGAAGGTGGACACATCGTCGTTGGTGCTGGGATGACAACTGACACTCAAACGGGTGGGTACATCTCCATTGGCACGGGCTACAGTTTACAAACATCAAGCGGGGATCTTTCGTTGCGAACTCCAAACGCTGGTCAAAGTGGTGTTTCTGGAACGATGTCACTGTATACTGGCACGTCGAGTGCTGGTACGACGGGGGCGTTGCTACTTGCGTCGGGCACAGCAGTTGGTGGTCGTGGTGGTGACATCATCATGCTTGTTGGCACTGGTGACACTGGCGACGGTGGCGAAGTGGCCATCACTGCTGGTGAAACAACGAACCGACTTTCCGCCGGTGGTGCAGTGAGTATCACCGGTGGTGAAGGCAGTAGTACATTTTACGGTGGCGGCGGCACTGGCGGGTGGGTCAACATTTACGGTGGTGCTGCCCAAGGTGCCAACAAAAACGACAAGGGTGGATTTGTTCACGTCGAAGGTGGTTACGCACGAGCTGGTCGCGGTGGTGGCTTTTGGTTCCAAACTGGCTACGGTGAAGCGACTTCGAGTGGTGATATTCAAATGTCAACGTCGAACGCGGGCACGAAAGGCGTGAGTGGCAACATTCAACTGTTTTCGGGAACTACCAGCGCTGGCACAAGTGGTTCAATTTCTTTGGATACTGGAACTGCAGTGAAAGGAGCCTCGGGCTTTATTGCAGCTCGCGCTGGTGTGGGCGACACGGGTGTCGGAGGTATTGTAATGGACTCGACTTGACGAATCGCTCAAAACCGTGGCTAGGTCATGTATTTGTGTCCGCCGGTCGCACAACTGACAAACAATCGGGTGGTTCTGTCTTTGTCACGTCGGGCTTTTCCGATCCAACTTCCAGTGGTGACATTCGAGTTTCGACGGTGAATGCTGGTGTATCCGGCGTGTCTGGCTTGATTTCCCTCCAAACGGGAACTTCTAGTGCAGGCACCACAGGTATTGCTCATCACTGGTGCTCTTGCCGTGCCCCGAACGTGACCGACTTCTTCTAGGCATGGTCAATGTCCTGACGGGTAATGCAACTCGAGGCGCTGGAGGTAACATCACCATCATTGTGGGTGCCGGCGACACGCGAAACGGTGGTGGTGTCATCGTTGCTGCCGGTGAAACACGAGGTATATTGACGACGCTGTCTCGTCAAATTTACAGAGTATTCATCGTACATCACGTAGATGCTGCTTCTGTTGGCGGTACTGTTTCGCTGTCGGCGGGACTGGGCAGCAGCACCAATGCGGTGAATGGCGGTAGCGGTGGGGTTGTCCTCATCACTGGTGGTGAAGCCATGGGTCAAAATGCGATTTTGAACATTGGTGGACGGATTCGACTGCAGGGAGGAATTTCCGCGGCTGCGACGGGTGGTGCGATTGAAATTGCCAGCGGTTTCGGCCGCTCGACGTCAAGTGGTGATATTTCGATTACCACGTCGAATTCGAGCCTCAAGGGTGTCTCGGGAACCATCTCTGTTGGCACTGGCACGTCCTTCTTTGGTACGAGCGGGAACATCCAACTTACGACTGGGTACGCCGCCATTGCCAGCGGTGGCAACATTACGGCGAATGTTGGCACAGGCGCGAAAGGACCTGGAGGTGACATTGTGCTTGTGGCTGGAGAGACGTTGGATGCATTGGCCTCTGGTGGTCGTGTTAACATCACTGCTGGAATGGGAAGTAACACGCTCAGGTCTGGTGGTGGTCGCGGCGGTGCGTTGTCCATGACTGCCGGGTCAGCCTACGGCGGTAATAACCTTGATGCTGGTGGCAGCATGGATGTCGCTGGTGGTTGGGCTGCTGTTGGCACCGGTGGTTCCGTTCGCTTGGGCTCCGGCAAGAGCGCAGCGACGTCATCTGGAACTTTGGCTTTGTTCACTGCCGACGCAGGGACGGCGGGTATCAGCGGCATGATCACCATGTCAACTGGCAGGGCCACTGCCGGTCCGTCAGGTCTCTTTCAACTTTGGACTGGTGTGTCTACTGGTGGGTCCGGCGGTAGTATCAACATTGCAGTTGGTCAAGGCGATACTGGCGACGGCGGCTTTGTTGCCATTTCTGCTGGTACCACGAGTGCAATTGGTCGTACAGGCGGGTCTGTCACGATCTCCACTGGTGCGTCGCTTCCCATGAGCAGTGGTAACATTCAAATTCGCACGCCTGACGCGGGTGTCAGCGGAGTTTCGGGTAGTGCTACCATGTCGACTGGCACGTCTTCCAACGGCAACAGCGGTGCGATTACCCTCTCGACTGGTGTTGCGACAGGCGGTGCTGGTGGCACAGTGTTGATTTCCGTTGGGACCGGCAATACCAACAGCGGAGGTGACGTTTTTGCTGAAGCTGGTGACACTCTTGCCAAGTCATCTGGTGGTGGCCGCGTCGTTCTGATAGCCGGCGACGGGAAAAATCCTGACACGCAAGACGGTGGCCGGGGTGGCAACGTGATTGTGAGCGCCGGCAATGCGTTTGGCTTGAACCCGGTGTTGAACAGTGGTGGGAACATCTCCCTTACTGGCGGCAATGCAACCGCAAGTACAGGTGGCCGACTCACCTTTACCTCTGGCATTGGTTTTGCTACAACCAGTGGTGAAATCATCATGAACACGGCAAATTCTGGCGCCGCCGGCGTATCTGGATCCATCACGGCCTCCACGGGAATTTCCTCTGCTGGAAGCTCTGGCGGCATCACTCTGTCCACTGGCCTTTCATCCGGCGGTGCTGGTGGAAATGTTGTGTTATCGGTTGGCTCTGGAAATGTTGGCAGCGGGGGCAAGGTGCTCATTACAGCCGGCGAATTTCGTAGTTTTGCGACCGGTGGAGACGTCATTTTGACCTCAGGACAATCGTTGATGACTTCGAGTGGGACTATCCAACTGTCGACTGCTCGGGGTGGAGTGTCTGGCCAAAGTGGTATGGTTTCCATTTCGACGGGGACCACAACACTTGGTACATCGGGAGTCATTGCGTTGACAACAGGAAGAGCCACCGGCGGCCAAGGTGGCAACATTACTTTGTCCGTGGGCAACGGAACGCTCAACAGTGGTGGCAACATCATGCTCACGGCCGGTGTTACGACTGGTGTGGGTGGTACGGGTGGTTTTATCTCGTTGACGTCTGGAATCAGCACGTTGACTACAAGTGGTTCGGTGAACTTGACGACGGCAAATGCTGGGTTGTCTGGCGAGAGCGGCTTGATCAGCTTTTCGACTGGAGTTGCAACTGGTGGACGAGGATCGGGAAGCATCTTCATGCTGACTGGCAACGCTACCAAGGGCAATGCAGGCAATATCACGGTTGCAGTGGGCTATGGCGACACTGGGACTGGCGGCAATATCACAATTTCTGCTGGCGACACGTTTGATATCAAATCGTCGGGCGGTCGTGTCTACATTGTTGGTGGCAATGGATTGAGCACGGATGTCTCAAACGGCGGTGGTCGTGGTGGCCGCATTGATATTGCTGGTGGTATGGCTTATGGCCAGAACCCATCGTCAGATCTTGGGGGACCAGTCAGCATCAGCGGAGGGTGGTCTGCAATGGCGTCTGGTGGCTCGATATCATTGGTATCTGGTGCATCCAATGCTCTGAGCAGCGGGACTGTGTCCATTTCAACAGCTGATGCAGGCCCTGGTGGAGTCAGCGGAAGTATCACCATGTCGTCTGGATTGGCCAAATCGGGCAATTCGGGTCGAATATTGGTTGCATCTGGACCTTCCAACGCTGGCTCTGCTGGTTTTATCCAAGTCAGTGTTGGGAGTGCCACGGTTGGTACAGGGGGAGGCATCGTCCTGCGTGCTGGTAACACGACCGACTCGTCGGGAATTGGTGGTGAAGTTCAAGTATTTTCCGGTTCAAACGTGGCTTCTAAGAGCGGTGCTATCACTTTGAGTACGGCGGCTTCAACCTCCTCCGGAGACGTGTCCGTATTGTCCGGTACAAGCGCTGCTTCGTCGTCTGGCAACTTGAGAATTGCGTCTGGCGTTGCCACACTTGGTTCAGGTGGCAACATCAGCTTGATTGTTGGCTCGGGCTCCATTGGTACTGGAGGACATATTACTCTTTCAGCTGGGAATGCCACGCAAGTCCAAGGTGTGTCCGGAGGAAATGTTGTCATTGCAGCTGGGATGGGCACCAGTGCTGATAACAACAACGGTGGCGTTGGTGGAAACGTCCTTCTCAATGGTGGACGAAGCTTTGGTGGGGCCGCGTCAACTGACATTGGTGGTGCCGTGACAATTCAAGGTGGTATCGCCAATGCGGCTACAGGGGGCATGGTGTCCATTTCCAGCGGCATCAGCACCTCGTCGTTGAGTGGCGACGTTCAAATTGCATCGGGTGCAAGCTCATCGAATGCCGGCAGCGGCGTTGTCCGACTTTCCACCGGCACGACCAATTCGGGAGCATCAGGCTCTATTGTGCTATCCTCAGGCTTGTCGAGAAGTGGAAATGCTGGCAACATTGCTGTCGCACCTGGCGCGAGTTCTGCTGTAACAGGCGCGTCTGTCAGTATTTCGGCTGGTTTAAATTCGGGATTGACTGGTGGTACGATCACAGTAACAAGCGGTGCGTCTACATCAACCACGAGCGGTGCCTTCAACATTGCCACTGCCGCGTCTGGCCCGTTTGGAACCAGTGGAAACAGTTCGATCACAACTGGTTATTCTTCGACCGGTAGCTCGGGGAATATAGTCTTGTCGACGGGCAGCTCCAAGATAGGCAAACCAGGATCTATAATCATGACCCTGGGTACCGCCGAAGGCGGAGATGGTGCAGATATTGTTGTTGCTGGGGGCCCATCGCTTACTGGTATTGGTGGTGACGTGACCGTTTTGTCCGGAACGTCGGGTACTACGACAAGTGGCAATGTGAACATCATGACTTCCAACTCAGGCCTCCAAGGAGTCAGCGGTCGTATTGCTGTGACCACTGGGACGTCTCAAAATGGCCCATCTGGGTCGGTGGTAGTGTCAACTGGTGGGTCGAAAGGTGGATCTGCCGGCGAAATTTTTCTCAGTGTTGGGAATTCGTCCACAGCTGCTGGCGGTCAATTGAGGTTGCGTGCTGGCGATACTTCAGCAAATTTACAAACTGGGGGCTCCATTGCTATCCAGACTGGCCAAAGCTCAACTCAAAGCAGCGGAGCACTGTCCCTTCGTACCTCAAACGCAGCGACTGCAGGTTCGTCTGGCTCGATTGTACTGTCAAGTGGGACATCCGTGTCAGGGTCCGGAAGCATCGCCATTAACTCCGGCGCCTCGACATCTGCGTCCGCCGGCCAGATTGCTATGTTTCCCGGGAGAAGTCAACTCGTTGGCGGATTGATTGATCTGGATGGTGGAGCATCCGCCACTCAAACCGGAGGTGCGGTGACGTTGGCATCGGGTACAAGCACAATTGGTGCAAGTGGTGATGTCCAAGTCGCGTCCGCTGCATCAGGATCTGCTGCATCGGCTGTATCTGGAATGTTAGACCTGGAAACGGGCCCGTCAAGTTTTGGCTCGTCTGGACCTGTCATTATTAGTTCTGGGAATGCTGAAAAGGGGTCGGCAGGCCGAGTTACGGTGTCAGCCGGAAGCGGCGGTCAAGGCGGCAACATTGAGATGTATAGCGGCGATTCGACGTCGGCTGGCAACGATGGTGGCGCGATCATGATGACATCAGGGGTTGGAACCACTTCCTCCAAAAGTGGGGTCGTTATGATGGCTTCCAACTCCAACGCTGGATCCACTGGAAGTGCTTTTGTCTCTACCGGATCGTCGTCGAGCTCGGAATCTGGAAGCGTTTTTTTGACAACTGGATCCGGTGCATCAGGTGGAAGCATTGTGTTGAGCGTAGGAGAGAACTCGCGAGCTGCTGGTGGTACGATTACAATGACCGGTGGTTCTACCACGCAAGACTTGTCGAGCGGTGGCGGCATCAGTATTCAGGGTGGTTCAACGTCCAGGGCTACGTCTTCCGGTGGCGGAGTTGCAATCTCGGGTGGCAGTGGAAGTGGAACCAGCTTTCTATCTGGGTCGGCTGTCATTACCGGTGGCGCCAGCTCAACAGGCACGGGTGGTCTAGTTCGTTTAATAAGTGGTGCAAGCACGACTGGAACTACTGGTAGCGTTGACATCTCGTCTACAAATGGCGTCACCTCTGGTCGTGTCACATTATCCACTGGAAGTGCATCCAGTGGTTCTGGTGGTGCCATTTCCATTGCGTCTGGTGGTGGCCCCACTGCTGGTGGAATCAGTTTGTCGATTGGTTCGAGCTCGTCGGCTTTGGTTGGAGCAAATATGTCCTTGTCGGCTGGCGCTGCCCCAACGGGAGGCAATATCAACATCCTCTCTGGTTCGAGCTCCACGTCATCTGCAATTTCGACGACGGGAAGCGTAAACGTTGCCACGTCAGACAGCTCGAATGTGGGTGGCTCTGGAGGAATGACATTTTCCACTGGCAACGTCGTCAACGGGATTGCCGGAACAGTAAATATTCGAGGTGGCGCTGCTACAGCTGGAACCGGTGGGTCCGTTGGTGTGACTGCTGGTGCAGGCGATATTGGTGGCAGCATTATCCTTGGCGCGGCTAACAGCAGACAAACGGGTGCGTCGGGTGGATCGATTCAGTTGGTGTCTGGGACTAGTGCTACCGGGACAACTGGAACACTGACGTTGAGTACTGCAAGTGGAACTACAACCAGTAGCTCTGGAAACGTCAACGTGGCAACAGGAATCTCAACGGGGGCGACCCAAACGAGTGGTCAAATTAGTTTGACGACTGGAAGTTCAACTTTGAGTCAAGCAGGATCGGTGGTGTTGTCCGCTGGAAGCTCTTCCGTAACGGGAGCTACGATCACATTGACGGCGGGTGCCTCCACGACCTCCTCTGGTGGAAGCATTGCACTCACATCTGGGGGTGCACCCATCAATAGAGCGACGGGTCAAATCACCATGTCAACAGCATCCTCTGCTACAACTGGAACATCTGGTTCAGTTGCTCTGACGACTGGTACTTCTGCCGCCATGGCTGGGTCTGTTGTAATTAGCACCGGCAATGCAACCGCGGGCGTTGGAGGTGATGTAATCCTTTCTGCTGGACTGAGTTCAAGTACACCTGGCAATATCGGGCTTGTTGGTGGGTCCTCGTCCAACCTGAACGGCGGCAATATCTCGATTGTGTCTGGAAGTGGCAAGACTGTGTCGGGGAATGTGATGATGGCTTCTGCGAATGGCTTGACGAGTGGAATTATTGGAATTTCAAGTGGTGTTGCAACAACGGGAAGTGCCGGTCAAGTTCAAATTGCCACTGGCAGCTCCAGCAGTGGCGCTGGCAACATTGCCCTTTCCATCGGAACCGCTACCAGCAGCCAAATTGGTGGCAATATTACCCTATCGGCGGGTGCATCTACATCTGGCGCTGGTGGGTCCATCTCAGCTGTAACTGGTGGCGCCGGCACGAACACTGGGAATTTCACTGTCGGGACTTCCAGTGGAGTGAACACGGGGCTTGTTGCCATCGGTTCTGGGACAGCTTCGAACAATGCTGGAAAAGTTTCCGTGTTCACCAGCAATGGGGCAAGCAGCGGTGATATTGCAGTCAGCGTTGGCGCCAGCTCAGCGTCACAAGGCAATCGGTTGACCCTTAGCGCTGGTGCTTCGACGTCGTCTACAGGAGGTGTCGTCTCTTTGACCTCTGGTTCAACTTCAAGCGGAACAAGTGGTTCTGTTGTTATTGGCTCGTCTGCCGGTTCTGGAAACTCTGGCTCAGTAGTGCTGAGCTCCAATGCTGCAACTTCAGGGAGCTCTGGATCGATTACTGTTTCAAGTGGTGGCTCATCGGATGTTACGGGTGACTTAACCCTTCAAGTGGGCAACTCTGCAACTCAGAACGCTGGGACACTTACTGTCGTGGGTGGCTCGACAACTGGTGTCACGGGAGTTGGTGGCACAATTTCAATCACATCTGGACGGAGCACATTTGCCACAGGCGGTAGCGTTGTTTTGAACGCCGGGCAAAGTACAGGGTCTGTTGGGGGAAGCGCGACGTTGTCTGGCGGGTCAAGTACAAATTCCGTTGGAGGCAGCGTACAAGTTTCGTCAGGCAGTACCTCTGCTGGTTCGTCAACCACTGGCTCGGTCGCAGTCTCGTCAGCATCCGCTCTCGTTGGGAAGAGTGGATTAGTGTCGATTGGATCTGGAAGTGCCTCCGACAACTCTGGAAATCTCGTTCTTTCCACGGGATCATCTACAACGGCCCAGTCTGGAAATATGACCATCTTGACTGGTTCTGCCAAAGGTTTGGCTGGTAGTATTGGCCTAGCCGCTGGGAATAGCAGTGCATCCACTGGCGGGACCGTGACGCTGAAGTCTGGAACAGGAACTGCTTCAACAAGCGGAGACATCATCGTAGCCACTTCCGACAGCGGAGCTACAGGTGCATCTGGCTCAATTAGCCTTCAAACTGGAGATGCCAACGCCCAAGGTGGAGGAGGAGTAACTATCACTACCGGAAGCACGACTGGTGCCACTGATGGTGGTTCCATCACTTTGTCTGTTGGCACAACATCCACTGGGGCATCTGGAGCTATTCGTTTACTTGGAGGCGAATCTGCTGGTTCTGGTGGTCCCATCTCCTTGTTTTCTGGTCCAAGCACCGTTGGAGCGTCCGGGGGAGTTGCCCTGGGGACATCGGATAGCCCTGTCAGTGGGGATATTATGGTTGGCACTGGAAGTGGTTCGTCGTCGTCAGGGCAACTCATTTTGAACACTGGCAGTGCGACGAATGGGCCAACCGGTTCAATTTCTCTGTTTGTTGGCGCTGCGTTGAAAGGTGCAGGTGGTAACGTTGCAATTTCAGCTGGAAATTCGTTGTCCGACGCGCCAAGCGGGAATATCAACATGGTTGCTGGTGGAAACGCTGGGTCAACGTATGCGAGCGGTTCAATTGGACTCACTACTGCCGATGCGAAATCCACTGGTGCCATTCAACTGACGACAGGAAGCGCCAGTTCCAGCGCTTCTGGTGGGCTTACTTTGTCGACTGGTTCATCTGCTGCTACAAGCGGTTCAATTTCGATTGGCGGTGGATCCAGCGGAGCAGCATTCGGCTCCACTCTGTCAATAGTCAGCGGCAACTCGACGACTGGCACTGGTGGAACGGTTGTGATATCTGGCGCAAGGGGAGCGATGTCTTCTGGCGACATTATTGTTGAGACTGCTGACAGCGCTGGAAGTGGATCGCTGTTCATTTCTACTGGTGAAGCGACCACGGGAAATGCAGGCGGAATTGCTGTTCGTACTTCAGCTTCGTCGTCTGGGTCGGGCGGCAACATTCAAATGACGGTTGGTTCAGCCGCTGTTGGTGGCAACGTGGTTATTCGAGCTGGAGCTACAACAGGTGCCAATGACGGTGGATCGCTGACCTTGGCGTCTGGAGGAAGTGCAACTGGACTGAGCGGAAGTGTGTCTCTTGGATCCTCGAGTGGAGCATCGTCGGGGTCATTGTCCCTTGCAACCGGCGTCGCGACCGCAGGTGCGTCTGGACAAATCCAGCTTTCAAGTGGCGGTTCTACAACGACGGGCGGCTCAATTCTTCTGTCGTCTGGAGCTAGCTCCGGAAATGTCGGTGGCAATATTGTTCTTAGTGCTGGAGGGAGCGGTTTGGGACCGGGTGGCAAGATTAGTATCAGCTCAGGCGATGGAACGACCAATTCTGGAAACATCAACATTGCTTCCAGTACTTCGACCGCTGGGAACTCAGGAAATGTTGTGATGTCTTCGGGCGCATCAACAACTCTAGACAGTGGTTCGGTTGCGATTTCTTCTGGCGACTCGACGGCTGGAGCTGTTGGGATGGTCAGCTTGTCTGCAGGAACAGCATCTGCTGCAGCTGGTGCGTCGGTGCTTGTTCAAGCAGGTGCATCCTCTTCGCTCTCTGGCGGCAGTATGTTTGTCCAATCTGGGTCAGGTGCATCAACTGGTGAAGCTTTGTTCGGTTCTGCTGCTGCAACAGGCGCGGCCGGCGCGAGTGGCTCAGTAACTGTTACGTCGGGCGATTCCAGTGGTGTAAGTACAGGGGACTTGACGCTCGGTAGTGGTTCTTCCACCCTTGGAAGCGCGGGGCTCATTCAAATTTATGCTGGCCAGAGCGCCACAGTTGGGTCCAGCGTGTATATCCAAGGCGGCCAAAGCTCCACACTCGATGGCGGTTCAGTGTCCGTTCAAGGTGGTTCTGCGACAAGTGGAGACGGAGGTGGGTTGACGCTAACTTCCGGTGGCGGGGTCACATCAGGTACAATTGGCATCTCGAGCGGAAGTCCCCAAACGGGGGTTAGCGGAGCCATCGCCATTCAAACGGGCAACGCAGCTGCCGCAAACAGTGGTGCGCTGTCCCTGTTGACGGGGACGAGCGACTTGGCAAGCGGTGATGTTGCAATTGGTGCTGCTGCTGGTGGTGCTCAAGGTGGTTCGGTCAAGCTTGCAGCAGGAAGCTCAACCAAGGGTACTGGTGGCGCTATCAGTATCAAGGGTGGCACCAGCACAACCAACACGGGTGGGAACATTGATGTAATCCCTGGAAGTGGTGCTACTTCAGGTTCTATTACACTTGCTTCACCGGACAAGTCAGGATCGATCGTTGTTGGAGGAGATGGCTCTCTCACTGCAACTACCGCAACAACTGCGACGTTGAACCTTTTTGGTGGCAGTGCAGCCAACAACACGCTGCAATCTGGAGAGTGGACATTTAGCCATGCCGAATCACCGATCACAGGCAATGTGAACTTTCGAATGCAGAAAGATCGCATTGTGAGTCATGTGCCTGCGTCGTTTCCGGTCTCGACAACCCCGTCAGATCGTCGAATCAAGACGGAAATCGAAGACGTGGACCAGAACGACATTCTGCACCGAATGCAATCCCTTGAAGTCAAGCAATATCGGTACACGAAAGAATGGCAATCTATTGGCCATGTAAACGACGAGATTGTGCGCGGTGTAATTGCTCAGCAAGTTGCTGAAACGTTCCCGGAATACATTCACCGTTCCGATTACCACTTCCCCGAAAAGAACTTCACGATGGGACAATTTCACGAAGTCAACAAGCACCTCCTCACCATCGATTTGCTGGCTGCCATGCAAGCGCATCATCGAAGATTCACCGTTGGGCGAAACAACGACGCCTCGACTGCTTCGATTCACCTGACAACGGAAGATGCCGAGAACAAGGGCACTGGCGATGTTTTGGTACGATCGGGCGAGTCCAGTGCGCTCAACTCTGGGCGTACGCTGATTCAAACTGGCGACGGCGTGCAAACAGGTTCCATTCTCATGAACGTTGGCACTGCACAATCAACTGCTGGGTCGATTCAGTTGCATTCGGGCAGTTCGAAGACAATTGGGGGTAATGTTCAAATGGTTAGCGGAAGCGGAGACAAGAGCGGCGCCATTGGCCTCAAAACTTCCGAGGCTTACCAGAGTGGGACCGTTCACTTGGCGACCGGGCATTCGAAACAGAATTCTGGAGTAATTGCCCTCCGGAGTGGTGACGCTTCTGAGACTACGGGATCGATTGAGTTGTCAACTGGCGATTCAACAAACCATGAATCTGGTGCAATCAAGATTTCTAGTGGGAAAGGTATAGTCGGTGGAAACATCGACATTGCATCTGGAAACGGTCCGTCAGCGTCAGGGTCAGTGTCTTTGACGAGTTCCAGCAGCTCAGAGCGTAGTGGGTCAATTCTGGTAGCCACTGGATCTGCTCCCACGGATGGCTCCATTCAATTCCGTCAAGGCTCGGCTCTACACAACGCTGGATTATCGCTAGACACTAACGTCGTGTTGCAATCTGGGGGCACGGGCAAAAGTGGTGCGGTTATCATTCAAACTGGCCACGATGTCGTTGATCAAAGCGGTGATTTGAAGCTCCATACCGGTGAAAGCACCCAACAACCCGGCAAGATTGATATCTTCCCTTTGGCTACAACTGGCGATCACGGAGGTGCCATTCGTTTGCGTGGTGGAAATGCCAGTAACTCTGGCGGAGATGTTCAAGTTCAAGGCGGACACGCAAGTGCAGATGGGGGTTCCGTCACGATTTCTTCTGGATCCAACAAGCAAGGCTTGCAAGGAAAGGTTACGATTGGTGCTGGCACCGCAGCGGTTGTGACCGACGATGCAAGTTTGAACGCCAAAGATTCTGCTGAGATCGGCAGCTCGAAAATGACCTTGTCAGGGAGCGAGAGAGTCACGATTTCAAGCGGAAATAGTGGCCGCGGAGAAAGTGCTGTGGTCTTGACCAGCGGCGGGTCTGCTACGAGCCAACTTCGGGACGACCCACGAATTGTTGTTGGTTCCGAGAACGACGGTTCCATTTCGTTGCAGAGTGGTGCCTCTGCAAAGAAATCGGGAGATGTGTCCGCGACGACAAGCTCTTCCTCCACCGAAAGCAGCGGCAAGATTCGCTTGACGACGGGCGACTCAAAAGCAACATCTGGCGACTTGGCATTTCAAACAGGTTCGGCCCAACAGGCCGGAAACATCCATCTTAAAGTTGGAACAAGCGACGGCGTCGGCTCGTCCATCGCACTATCTGCGGGCGATGGAACCAAATCTGGAGGTTCAATTCACATGAAAACAGGATCTGCAGATGAATCGGGCAGGATCCTTCTCGAAAGTGGATCTAGTCAAGGGAAACTGGGCTCCATTCAACTGAAGTTGCAAGAAAGCAAAGGCGAATTGGGTACCATCTCGCTCGAAACATCGCAAGGAACGTCTGGTGGTCACATTCAATTGAAGACAAGCAATACAGCATCAAATATTGAAGCATCTAGTGGCGGTCGAGTTCAAATCAGCTCCGGAAAATCAAGCGATGTGGTTCTTGAGTCTGGTTCCGCCGGGGGCTCCATTCGCCTGCAAGGTGGAAACGGTGCTCGTTCGGTTGGTGGAAACGTCGATCTCTTGGCCGGAGAATCTGGAGCAGTCAACATTGTTGGAGGGCAACTCGCGGAGGGTACCCAACAAGGAAGCAGTCGTGGTGGTGATGTTGTCATTTCAAGTGGTCAAGGAACTTCGCAATCTGGACAACTAGTCCTCAAGTCAGCTGCTGCGGATGAAGCCGGTGATGTGTTCATTCGTGGTGGCGAAAGTCGTGTGGGTGATGGCTCAAACCTTCTCTTTACCAGTGGTGGATCTGTTCAATCCAAGAGTGGTTCTGCCTTCATTTCGACACAAAATGGAAGCCCCGAAAGCGGTGTCGTTTTGGTTTCGTCTGGCCAGGCTATCAAATCATCTGGGATGGTAAAGTTGACATCTGGAAATGGCACAATGGCAGGCAACGTCGATGTCCGCGCCGGCACAAGCTCGAGTGGTGTTTCTGGTATGGTGACCATTCAAGGAGGACATTCTGCGCTTGAAAACGGTGGCCATTTGAATCTACTCGGAGGCGACTCTGCTGCGAATGGTGGCGATGTCATTGTTCGTGGTGGCACTGGACCGAAAAAAGCAGGCTCTGTTGACGTTTCAGGCGACCAAGTTCGACTGTGGAGTGCCGAAGGCGGTATTGCCTTGACGACGAGTGGACACCAATCATCGAATGATATTACCCTTGCCTCCGAACGTTCCACAACGCAAGGTGGGTCAATTCGCCTTGCAAGTGGCAGCAGTGACAGTCAAGGTGGCCATGTTGTCTTGACGAGTGGTTTCTCTGGGTCTGGCTCTGCGGGACATATCGATGTGATTGGTGGCGGGGCCTCCGAATCTGATGGAGGGTCTATTCATTTGTCGAGTGGAATGTCCGAGAAAGGCAAATCTGGCTCGATTGAAATTCAAACGGGACAAGGCGGCACCACTTTGCTGAATTCCGAATCGGAAACCATGATTCAAGCTGCAACGCTAGACGTCCGAGGAAATTCTGTGTCCATTTTGTCAAAGGATGCAATGGTTATGGGAGCAACGAACGGACCTGTTTCCATTTCTACTGCCAGCAACAATGTCAATGGCTCGATTTCAATTTCTGCTGGTAAGTCAACTTCCGGGGCTTCTATCACGATGCAGGGCGGTGAGTCCACAACATCCAATGGCGGCCACGTCGTGATCAATTCTGGCATGGGTGAAACAATTAGCGGAGGTGTGAACATTGGTTCTGCTAGTAGCCGAGACAGCTCTGGCTCAGTTGTCGTGAGTACTGGTGCAAGCTCGATTGGTAACTCTGGCGACATACAGCTTGAAACAGGCGCATCTCAGTCCAATGGTGGCTCAATCAAAATTGCAAGTGGTCGTGTCCTTTCTTTGTCAACAAATGATAACGGCGGAATTACAATCGACAGTGGGCGACTTGGTGAAGTGAAGATGCGTTCTGGAAGCGAAGGAATTGTTCGTGTTGCAAGTGGGCATAGTCCTTCGAGCCCAAGTCTTCAACTCGATGGCCCCTCTGGCTCTGTGACGCTATCTGCTGCATCTGGAGACTCAGCTGGAGCTGCAATTATTTCAGGTGGTGAATCGTCGACAGACGTCGGTGGTCAAGTTGTTGTGACAAGTGGAGGTGGCAAAGTGTCTGGTTCTGTCCAAGTCACGACACCAAGTGCTCCTACTTCTGGTAGCATTGACATTTCAACGGGCTCCAGCGATTTGTCTGGTGCACTTCAGATCTCTACTGGCGCCGCTACATCGTCTTCAGCAGGATCGATCGCCGTGCGTGCAGGATCATCGCTTTCTGGTACCCCTGGTGGAGTGGAATTGCTCGCCGGAGATGGTTCTGCCTCGGGTGGGAGCGTTTTGCTCCAATCGGGTACAGGACTCCACACCGGGGGAAGCCTAGCTCTCCGCAGTGGCAACTCGTCATCTACTGGTGGCGATGTTGGCATTGTGTCTGGGCGGGGTACTGACGCCAGCGGAAACATCGTAATCCAAACTGAGTCCGGCGTCACGTCGGGGTCAGTGCAGCTTCGATCTGACCATGGCACGAAGGAATCTGGAGAAGTGAAGATTTCCACCGGTGGCTCTGACATCAAGTCAGGATCGGTTGTCATATCCAGCGGTGATGCGGCATCTAGTGGCTCCATCATGACTTTGGCTGGAAGTGGCGCTGATGTGATCACCAAGGCTGGAAACAACAAAATCCTTGGAGGTAACATTGTGCTGACGTCGGGAAGTGGCACATCGTCTGGAGGTAACTTCGAGGCCTATGGCGGTGCTGGCTCTGTGGGCGGCCGTACAATTGTCTCTGGAGGTCGTGGGCAAAGCTTCAGTGGTGGCACCTTAGCCCTTCAAGGTGGGCAAACTACAGGCTCGGGCACCGGTGGGGATGTTCAAGTCGTCGGTGGTGAATCAACCAACCAAGGAGGATCCGTAACAATCCAAAGTGGGGATGGATCTGCTGCTGCCGGAGATGTTGTGCTCAATGCAACGCCTACGGCGTCACAGCAGGGAGGCAAATTTTCAGCGTCAGCGGGAGGCATCCGTTTGACGACCAGCTCATCCAACGATGGGGGACATTTTGAAGTCAACGTTGAACCGTCGCCATTACTCCAGGGAGGCAATATAGTGTTCTCGTCAGGGCAAAGCATTGGTCAAGGCGGCGACTTTACCGGTTTGGGTGGTGTTGGAACCACACAAGGCGGTTCGATTCGTCTGAGTGCTGGTTTGAGCCAATCCATCGGAGGGAATTTGGAATTTAGCAGTGGTGGTGGTGACGCGAGCAGTGGCCACATCAAGTTAATATCGCCCCGCTCCGCTGGACAAAGTGGCGAAATCACACTGTCTTCGTCCAGTGGCTCTACCTCTGGATCCATTTCGATGTCAACTGGAGATGGAAATACTGTTGGCAGTATCGTGTTGTCCACTGGGACATCAGCGGCAACGGCCGGCGATGTCAGAATTACCACTCAAAACGACGGAATTTTGAGTGGAAGCGTCAAAGTCGACACTGGAGCAGGTGATTTTAGTGTGACAAGTGGCCCAATCAACCTTGAGAGCATGAAAGGGATTCAAGTGTCGTCATCTAACCACGATATCGTCGTTGAATCTGCCAATGGAGGAAATATTCGCCTACAAGGTGGCGAGTCTCTGTCCAACCCTGGCGCGTCAATTTTGCTGTCATCTGGCGATGGCTTGATGAATGGAAGCGGTGATATTGTCTTGTCGACACCAAATAACGTGCAACAGTCTGGAAAGATCTCCCTCACAACTGGTGCTGCGCCCCAGGGTGGAGAAATCGAGGCTTCAACCGTTGGTTCGGTAAAGATTCATGGTGGTCGATCAGGAAGTTTGAGCATTTTCAATGGGTCCATGGCGTTGGTTGCTGGGGACTCCCAAACGAGTGGTCGGCTTGAATTACACTCCAGTGGACAAGTCGTGATTTCAACGAAAGCGCAAGATTCCGTTTCAGGAGCCATTTCTGCAATCACTGGAGTGTCGAAGATCCAATCTGGTCAAGCGCTGTTTGCCAGCGGAGAGTCTGAACGAAGCAGTGGAGATGTCAAAATCACCAGTGGAGACAGCACTTCAGCCACCGCTGGGAACGTTTTCATGGGAACTGGAATGTCAAATTCAGTCGAAGGAGCTCGACTGTCGTTGTCGGGTGGCTCGAACAAGGCTGGAAAAGGCAGCACCTTGTCCTTCACTGCAGGTGAAGGCACAGCTGGCGGCGAGATTCGTGTTTTTGGTGGCCAGGCCCTAACGAACGGTGGCAACGTTCATATTGCTGGTGGGAAAAGTGATCGGATGGCAGGCGCCGTTCTTATTGAAGGGGGTACAAGCCAAGATCAAGGCGGCGACTTGAGTTTGACCGGCGGTGAAAGCGGTGCAAACGGTGGCGGCGTTACCGTATCTTCAGGCTCTGGCGACAAGTCCAGTGGCGAATTACTCGTGCAGTCATCAAATTCGGCAGTAAGTGGCACAGTTCAGCTCCAAACTGGAACTGGATTGACAACATCGGGAAGCGTTTTGCTCCACACTGGTGCTGCCCAAGGAAGTGGATCCATTGATATTTCAACCGGGCAAAGTGCGTCGTGGTCAGGAGGTGTATCATTCAAGAGTGGCCGTGGTACTTCGAGCGGCGATGTTGAAGTGTCGGTTGGATATTCCCACGCAACAAGTGGATCTTTAAGACTTATGGGTGGTGCCTCAGAAATTCGTACTGGAGGCTCTGTGATCCTTACGAGTGGAGCAAGCGAATCAAGTTCTAGTGGTGATGTTGCTGTTGTGACTGCACGGTCCAACTCTGCTCAATCGGGGACACTTTCTCTGGGAACTGGGGATGCCAACACTGGCGGCTCTGTTCAAGTTCAAGTTGGGTCAAGCACGTCGGGTCAGGGCGGTCACCTTTCTCTTCGTGCTGGCAACGCTGAATCGCACAAGGGTGGCGACGTCGGGATTTCTGCTGGATCCAGTCCTCATGGTGCTGGAGGGTCGATTCGCATTCGCAGCGGAGCGTCGACTACTCAAGCTGGTGGATCGATCAGTATTGACAACACCGAAGAAAATGGTCGAAGTGGCAGCATTTCATTGCTTGCCGGACAAGCTGGATTTGTGAACATTTCTACTCAATCCAACGGGACGATCTCGTTGAATACTGAGGGTGGTAATGTGGAAACAGTGTCGAAGAGTAAAGTTTTGGCACATGGTGATGACCGCGTCAAGCTGAGCTCTCAAAACAAAGTCGAATTGACAACTCAGAGCAGTGCTCATATCAACTTGGACGGTGATGTGGACATTGCAAGTGGTCAAGACCGTTCCATCCAATTGATGAGTGGGGGATCAATGGTGCAAGAAGGCAGCTTTATCAGCCTTCGAACACGGAGCTCGAAAACCACTGGTTCAATACGACTAGAAACGGGAGATTCGGAGGCCTCAGGAACTGGTGCCATCGAACTCGTGTCTGGCCCAGCCGCGGACAAGTATTCATCTGGCCCGTTGTCGTTGTCCACCGGGTCAAGCCTTGGCAGCTCTGGTGACGTGCATCTGAAAGCTGGGGAGGCTTCGGTACGTGGAGGGGCGCTGGAGTTAATTGCTGGCGCTGGTTCCCTTGGTGGTGCAGCCCTCCTTCAAGGCGGAAGTGGCAAAAGTGGAGGCCATGTCCAAGTCGTTGGTGGATCATCATCCGATTTTGGTGGCGATGCTGTCGTTCGCGGTGGGCTCACCGGGGCTTCAATCAAGGTTGGCGGTAACAGCATCACAAAGGGTGGCGTCGTGAACCTATTCGCTGGCACCGCTGACGAGCTTGGTGGCGACGTCTTTCTCTCTTCTGGAGGTGGATTAAGCTCCGGTGTTATTGCGGTCGAAACCATGAGAGGTGAACACATTTCTGGATTGTTCGCTGTAAAAACTGGATCAGCAAAGACGCAAACAGGATCGATTGCGCTTTCTTCTGGCTCACAAGCGGACACATCGGGAGAAGTGCTGATTTCCACCGGAACATCAAAGTATTCGGCGGGAGGCATTCAGTTAACCGCCGGGGCGAGCGACGCTGCAGCTGGTGGTGAAATTGTACTGCGTGGGGGAACTGGACATGTTGGTGGCTCAATTGATATCAAGAGTGGCGTCGGCTCAGCTGGTAGCGGTGGCGACGTGACAATCGGTGCATCACCCTCAACTACCGCTCCCGGCAGCAAATTGTATTTGTTTTCTGGGTCTGCCGCTGATCTATCACAGCCTGGCGGTGGTGTTGAAATTGCTGCGGGAGACGGACTTGTTGGCGGCAGTCTGGCAATTAGCTCAGGTGGGGGCGCAACCGGTGGATCCGTTGCCTTGCGAAGTCAAGGTCGAGACATTTCCGGCGACTTCGAAGTTCTCACCTCTGGTGCCATGATGAAATCGGGAAGCGTTGCTGTTCGAACTGGTTCAAGCGTTGGCGGAAGCTCTGGTCGCGTTCGACTGCAAACTGGTGACAGCACTCAAGCTGGTGGGATTGACATCGTACAAGGTTCGAGCACGACAAATGCAGTCGATGGCGTTTCGATTCTCAGTGGCTCGACGACCGCTGTCAAGGGCGCCAACATTCGAATTGAATCTGGCGCGGGAGCTCAATCCTCGGGCGACGTTCGAGTGGTTACGGGTCAAAACGCCGGAACAAGCGGTGATGTGACCTTCAGTACTGGCGACAGCGACCAATCCGGTGGAGTTGTACTCTCTACGGGCGATTCCTTGGAATCTCCTGGAAGTATGAAGATTCAACCTGGTTCGTCGAAGGCTGGGATCGGCGCTACCGTTTCAATTTCAGGTGGCGGCTCTGAAAAACGTTCAGGAGGCGCGATCCAAGTCACCGGTGGTTGGAGCCAACATGGAATTAGTGGTGCTGTAGACATTTTGTCATCGGATGGGTTCCTGGGAAGTGGAGGAATTCGACTTGTTTCTGGAGCCAGTGAAAGGGGACCATCTGGCAGCATTCTCGTCTCAGCTGGACCATCGTCTGCGCCAACGGGTTCGCAAGTGAACATTTTTGCAGGACAAGGATTGTCCGGCGGTGCAATTGCTATTGCTGGTGGAAAGGGCCTCGACCATGATGGGGGAATCGTTGAGGTTACATCTGGGCCAGGAAAAGCAATTTCTGGATCAGTGTCGATTTCAACTGCTGAAGGCGCAACCAGTGGTGATATTGCCATCACCACACGTACTGCGAGTACAGCAAGCGGATCCATTACGATAAAATCCCAACCTGCCGTCAAGACTGGCCACATCACCATCGAAACATCCAACGGCGACACCAACACAGGTTCAGTATCCATATCAACTGGAGCATCCCAAGGTCAAGTCGGAGCTGCAGCAATTCTTTCTGGATCAAGCATCAGTCAAACTGGTGGTGAGATTCGCGTCGTTGCGGGCGGATCGGAAGCAAGTGTTGGAGGCGTTGTCCACATTGCAGGTGGTCGCAGTTCCAGTACGGGCGGCTCCGTCGATGTGCTGGGAGGCGAAGCAACAGCTGTCGGTGGTGGCGTTCGAGTACGCAGCGGACCAAGCGGTGTTGGAGTATCGGGCGACGTGCAAGTGGATACGTCGGATGGTGCTGCTAGCGGAAACGTCGTCCTTGCGAGTGGTCGCGCCACGCAAAGTGGGTCTGGCAGTGTGATAATTTCTTCCGGACCTTCACAAGCCAGTACTGGATCAGTCAAGGTCACTGGTGGTGCGAGTGCTTTGGGATTGGGCGGCAACATTGACGTCCAAGCTGGAACGGGTGCCACGGGTGGCAGTGTGTCGATCCAAAGTGGGATGGGCGACGTGTCGGGCTCAGTTACTGTGCAATCGGTGACATCGTCGACAGTGAGTGGCACTGTTGCGGTCCACACGGGTGACAGCTCATCGACTTCTGGTTCGCTCCAACTCGGTTCTGGCTCGGCGGGTGCCGGCACGTCTGGCGACGTTGTGGTGGCATCTGGTGGCAGCACCAACGCTGTCGGCAGGGTGTCGATTCATGGTGGCCGTGGAAGCAGCCAAGGCGGTCAGGTAGATGTTGCGTCTGGGAACAATGCCGACCTGGTGCTGCGGACGATTGGGAGCCGCAACCAACTTGCAGGAAGTGTGAAGCTTTCTGCAGGAGACAGTTCTGGAGGCCCACTCGGTGCTGGCGTGGAAATCGTCGGTGGTCGCGTGATCGATGCCCGAGACGCTGCGGCGGCTGGCGGAGTGCGCCTCGTCGGCGGCAATGGTGAAGACCGCGTGCTTGGAGGTGATGTTTCCATTCAAGGTGGACGGTCGACTGCTGCAGGCGGCTCAGTTCGTGTCACCAGCGGCTCGGGTGGTACGCGCAGTGGTGACGTGACTCTCGGATCGGAGGTCAGCAGCGAAAGCGGAACTGTGTCCATTCGTACCGGTGCAGGCACTGCGACGTCAGGAGCCCTGTCGTTGCAAAGTGGCCCCTCGGAGACTTCTGCTGGGCCGGTGCGTGTTGCTACGGGTGCCAGTGCGGGTGACGTTGGTTCGCTCGACATTGAAGGTGGAGAGAGCTCCAGTGGCATCGGTGGCCGTGTTGTCGTCAATACTGGCACTGGAAAGCTCTCGAGCGGAGCTCTGGAATTGTCAACTGGAGCGTCTCCAACATCTGGCACAGTCGCAATTGCTTCTGGCAAATCGTCAGACAAGTCTGGGTCTGTCTCAATCGCGTCGGGGACGTCAAAGGCGACGGCAGGCGCCGTGTCCATCCATGGTGGCGAGGGCGATGTCGGTGGGTCTGTGGCGGTTGGTGGCGGCGAAGGTGTGCAGCAGAGCGGGTCCGTTCGCATCACGTCTGCGTCCACGACCGTACAATCTGGTGGTATCACACTGGCCTCGGGAGACGCGTCCGATGTGTCGGGCCTGATTCAGGTGACCACTGGGGATGCACCTCAAGCAGGTTCGCTTGTGCTCGGCACGGGCGTCTCCCAGGGGCCCAACACTGCAGGCTCTGTGACAATCCAAGGCGGGAAGTCCGACCTGATTGGTGGCAATGTGGCTGTTTTGAGTGGGGCCGGTGAGGCGAGTGGTGAACTCCTTGTACAGACCTCGTCATCGCGTCGCTCGGGCGAGGTGGTGATTGGATCAGGAACGAGTGCCACTGAATCGGGCCGTGTGGGTCTGGTGTCTGGAGCGGGTGAGTCGTCAGGACAAGTGGAGATCACGTCGGGCGATGCAACCAAGCTCCGCTCTGGCGCTGTTCGCGTGACAAGTGGTACAAGTGCCAGCTCTGGTGAGTTGGAGCTGTCGACGGGTGTATCCTCTGCGGCATCTGGCGTTGTGTCGATCTCGTCTGGAGCGGGTCCTCAGGCGTCTGGTGCGATCCGCATCGAGAGCGGAGCTGGGATGGCGTCTGGCTCAGTTGCAATTTTGAGTGGCGATGGCTCTCAGAGCACTGGCGACGTAACTGTAGCCACGGGCAAGTCGGGCAGCTCGTCGGGTGCCGTGCAATTGACGTCTGGTCCGACGGCTTCGGTGGAGTCGGCTTCGATGACACTAGCTGGACAGGGCATCACGATTGCTTCTGGTGCGAGCAAGACGGGGTCGTTTGTTCACTTGCGGGCTGGTAAGGCGACATCAGGAGAGACTGGTGGTGCCGTGGAAATTGTCAGTGGTGGTGGGGCCATGAGCGGCCCTCTCCGTGCTGAGTCGGCGACAGCTGCATCCTCGGGTGACGTGTCCTTCGCGTCTGGCGAAGGGTCGACGGACTCCGGCGCTGTAGTTGTGCAGTCCGGATTCGGCGGTGCCTCGTCTGGCGCTGTAGATATCCGCACTGGCGCGAGCAACGGATCGACTGGGAAGGTTGGCATTACTTCTGGCCGCAGTGAAGAAGCCACCGGAGGCGACGTGAGCATTTCGAGCGGGGGATCAAGCAAAGGCGTCGGTGGCACGATCACCTTGTCGTCGGGTACATCGCCCCAGGCCGGCAGCATCCTGCTGAAAGTGGGTGATGCAGCAACAAACGCTGGAACGATTCAACTCAAGTCGGGTTCGGCAACGGCTGGTGAAGGTGGACCTGTCATCCTTTCGGGTGGCGAGTCTTCCACGTCGTCTGCGGGTGGGGCCATTGAAGCAATCGGTGGCACTAGCCAAGGACAAGTGGGTGGTGGTGTGCGATTGACCTCGGGCAGTGGCTCCAGCGGCAGTGGAGCGGCTCGAGTGTCGACTGCTGACAGTTCGAAGCGCACGGGCGACCTCTTGTTGGAAACTGGCGCTGCGGACGGGGTCAGTGGCAACATCAAGCTGTCCGTGGGAAGCGCGGAAGACAAGGTCGGCGCGTTGGTCGTCTCTGGCGGCGACTCGGTTGCATCCAGCGGCGGAAACACGTTTGTGCAAGCTGGGTCTGGGGTTGTCGGTGGGGACGTGGCAGTTGATGCTGGTGTTGGCTCGTTGGCCGGAGGCGCCATCAAGATTTCCAGTGGACGTTCGTCGACCATCAGCGGGGGCAACGAAATCACGACTGCCCAGGCCCCGCGCAGTGGGCAATTGTCGTTGAGCACGGGGGCTTCGGAAACTAGTGGCAGCATCCAAATCAGCTCTGGCAGTGCGACGACGTCTTCGGGTACCATTGCGTTGGTGCCAGGGTCGTCGTCCAGTGTTGGAAATGTGGTGGTGTCGGGTGGCGAGACCAGCGATATTGGAGGCCAGGTTGAAGTGTCCGGTGCGACCAATGTTGGCACGCAAGCAGGCAGCTCAGTTGTTGTTCGTGGCGGCGACAGCCGTGCGTCTGTCGGCGGCGAAGTTCGTGTGTCGTCTGGACGAGGCGAAGTCAGCGGCACGATTGAATTGTCTACGGCTGACAGTGTAACGAGCGGCGATTTGGTCCTTCGAACGGGATCTGGCGCTGCAAAGACTGGGAACGTTCAAGTGTCTGCGGGCGATGCAACCAGTCGTGGTGACTTTGCTGTCACAGCAAGCAACACTCGAGTTGAAGCGACAGACGGTTTGGCTGCCGTCCATGGACCAACAGTGCGTGTGGCGGCAGCTCAAGGCAGTCTCAACTTGCTGACCGAAACGACGGGCGACGTGGTCATCGCAACTGGTGACAACAGCGGCGCAAGCTCAAACGTCACGATCCAAGCAGGAACGAGTTCGTCGAGTCAAGCGGGATCGATTGAGTTGAAGGGCGGTCGTGGTGTGGCCGGTGCAGTCGTATTGCAGGGTGGTGACAGCTCCACTGCCAACGGAGGCTCAGTGAAGATAACGTCTGGCCGCGGCGAGACTGCTTCGGCAGTTGAGGTTGCCGTCGGTGCGTCTCGTGGGCAAGGAGGAGTCCTGAGTTTGCATGGTGGAGATGGCGCATCATCAGGCGGCACGGTGGAGTTGGCTGCAGGTCAAGGATTGTCTGGCGCTGGGGGCGACGTTGTGATCAACAGCGGCGCCAACGGCGGGGCAGTGCGCGTCCATGCCAGTGATGTGCTTTCTGCAGCAGCCTCGTTGGTTACCGTGGATGGCGAATCTGGCACCGAAATTTCCAGCCAAGACACCGTGCAAGTGCAAGCGGCAAAGGCTGTGCACTTGTCGACCGGCATCTCTTCAAGTGACGCTGGTGGTGAGATTCGCGTCGTTGCGGGCGGATCGGAAGCAAGTGTTGGAGGCGTTGTCCACATTGCAGGTGGTCGCAGTTCCAGTACGGGCGGCTCCGTCGATGTGCTGGGAGGCGAAGCAACAGCTGTCGGTGGTGGCGTTCGAGTACGCAGCGGACCAAGCGGTGTTGGAGTATCGGGCGACGTGCAAGTGGATACGTCGGATGGTGCTGCTAGCGGAAACGTCGTCCTTGCGAGTGGTCGCGCCACGCAAAGTGGGTCTGGCAGTGTGATAATTTCTTCCGGACCTTCACAAGCCAGTACTGGATCAGTCAAGGTCACTGGTGGTGCGAGTGCTTTGGGATTGGGCGGCAACATTGACGTCCAAGCTGGAACGGGTGCCACGGGTGGCAGTGTGTCGATCCAAAGTGGGATGGGCGACGTGTCGGGCTCAGTTACTGTGCAATCGGTGACATCGTCGACAGTGAGTGGCACTGTTGCGGTCCACACGGGTGACAGCTCATCGACTTCTGGTTCGCTCCAACTCGGTTCTGGCTC
>NW_008580208.1:0-4886 GCF_000520115.1 Aphanomyces invadans | reverse complement strand
ACCATCAGCGGGGGCAACGAAATCACGACTGCCCAGGCCCCGCGCAGTGGGCAATTGTCGTTGAGCACGGGGGCTTCGGAAACTAGTGGCAGCATCCAAATCAGCTCTGGCAGTGCGACGACGTCTTCGGGTACCATTGCGTTGGTGCCAGGGTCGTCGTCCAGTGTTGGAAATGTGGTGGTGTCGGGTGGCGAGACCAGCGATATTGGAGGCCAGGTTGAAGTGTCCGGTGCGACCAATGTTGGCACGCAAGCAGGCAGCTCAGTTGTTGTTCGTGGCGGCGACAGCCGTGCGTCTGTCGGCGGCGAAGTTCGTGTGTCGTCTGGACGAGGCGAAGTCAGCGGCACGATTGAATTGTCTACGGCTGACAGTGTAACGAGCGGCGATTTGGTCCTTCGAACGGGATCTGGCGCTGCAAAGACTGGGAACGTTCAAGTGTCTGCGGGCGATGCAACCAGTCGTGGTGACTTTGCTGTCACAGCAAGCAACACTCGAGTTGAAGCGACAGACGGTTTGGCTGCCGTCCATGGACCAACAGTGCGTGTGGCGGCAGCTCAAGGCAGTCTCAACTTGCTGACCGAAACGACGGGCGACGTGGTCATCGCAACTGGTGACAACAGCGGCGCAAGCTCAAACGTCACGATCCAAGCAGGAACGAGTTCGTCGAGTCAAGCGGGATCGATTGAGTTGAAGGGCGGTCGTGGTGTGGCCGGTGCAGTCGTATTGCAGGGTGGTGACAGCTCCACTGCCAACGGAGGCTCAGTGAAGATAACGTCTGGCCGCGGCGAGACTGCTTCGGCAGTTGAGGTTGCCGTCGGTGCGTCTCGTGGGCAAGGAGGAGTCCTGAGTTTGCATGGTGGAGATGGCGCATCATCAGGCGGCACGGTGGAGTTGGCTGCAGGTCAAGGATTGTCTGGCGCTGGGGGCGACGTTGTGATCAACAGCGGCGCCAACGGCGGGGCAGTGCGCGTCCATGCCAGTGATGTGCTTTCTGCAGCAGCCTCGTTGGTTACCGTGGATGGCGAGTCGTTTGTTGGCATCTCAAGTGACGGGACTATGATTCTGCAGAGCCGTGCGAGTGTTGATATGTCGAGCAGAACTGTTGCTGTGAAGAGTTCGGCAAAACTTGAAGTTGGATCGACAGATACTTTATCAGGAAGGACTGGAGATGTTGAATTGTTTTCCGGTGCTTCTCACGGTTCTGATGCCGGTAGTGTTACGATCTATGCTGGTGCCAGTGACAATCTGAGTGGTGGTGCTGTCGTGGTAAAGGCTGGCTCTGGATCAAGCAGCGGTGGTGCTGTGGACCTTCATGCCGGTGACGGAGTTGAAGGTGGTTCTGTCTTCATTCAGAGCGGTCGCGGAGGTCATGAATCGGGTGGGTCACTTTCTCTCCGTGCTGGACAAAGCGATGAGGCCGTTGGTGGACATGTTGACCTTCTTTCTGGCGTTGGCAATCGCGCTGAAAGTGGTGCGGTTCAAGTCTCCTCTATGAGCGGCCTGAAATCGGGAAGTGTGATTGTTTCAAGTGGAAATGGCTCGTCAGCTTCTGGGACCATAACTTTGTCAAGTGGATCATCAGGTGCAACCGTGGGTGGAAACGTGAATGTCTTAGCGGGAAGCAGTGCTGACAAGGGTAGTGCTGTAACTATTCGAGCTGGCCGAAGCAGCCTTCGCACAGGTGGCGACATTCAACTTTCCAGTGGAAAGAGCGAAACATTGACAGGCGATGTGGCCATTCAATCTGCAAATGCAACCACTAGTTCAACCGGTTCAATTCGCTTGGCATCAGGCAACAGTCTCATGAATGGTGCAACTGGCACTGTCATGCTGATGTCCGGTGCCGCCGAAGTTGGTTCGTCTGGAAATGTTACCTTGACATCTGGGAATACCCAAAATGGAGATGGTGCTGGTTTCGTGCATGTCTACGGTGGAAACAGCAAGTTTGGCCACGGTGGCGGTGTATCCATCGTGAGTGGTTCTTCTCAAACCAAGCAAGGTGCGAATCTACTTCTTGAAAGTGGTGGCAGCTCTTTTGAAAATGGTGGTGATATTACTGTTCGTACCAAAGCATCAGACCATAAGGGCTCAAGTGGTCAAATTTTGTTGTCCACACGCAGCTCAGAAGGAAGCACGGGATCATTTTATGTGTCAACTGGAAATGCTACCTGGGGTGCAGCTGGCCAAATTGCGATCAGTGTCGGGTCGAGCAAACTACAAAATGGAAGCAGCATTTCTATGTCAAGTGGCCCAACTAACAACGGAGGCGGTGGTTCAATTTTGCTGCAATCAGGGTATGGTTCTCTTTCGACAGGAGAGATCAAGTTAGCAACCGCGAGCTCCACGAACGATGGTTCATCGGGGAATGTCAAGATGCGGTCGGGGTCGACTCATGTGAAACCAGCAGGAAACATATCATTGATGAGTGGTTCGTCGACTCAAAATCGTGCCGGCTCAATTTTGCTCGAATCTGGTAACAGCACCAGCAAACCTGGATTGAGTGGCAATATTTTGCTGTCGTCCGGGGGCTCGGTTTGGAATGCTGGCGGTATGTAGAAATGTTCGATGATATATTGCGTCTACTGACACATTTTTAGGGGGAGTAAACATTACTGCTGGTTATAGCAGTTTAGCTACAGGTGGAACGGTCGTCCTACGAAGTGGAATAAGGTATGCGACGTATGCAATGCCACGTTTCGATGACGACATTTCTAGTTCTGCGACGACAAGTGGATCGATCCACTTGACGACAGCAAACTCTGGTGGACTTGGCAACAGTGGATCCATTGAACTTGCAACTGGTGACTCGCCCATAGCAAGTGGTGCAATTTCGTTACGTGGTGGCAATTCCAACAAAGGGCAAGGCGGTGGAATTCGCATTTCTGCTGGCGACAGTGGTGGGGAAGATGTCCTGGGTTCTGCTGTCACGATATCAGCTGGAAATAACCAATTCTCCAGTGGTGGGGGTATCTCCATGATGACTGGACAAGGCCAAACTTCATCAAGTGGCGATATTAAAATTCAAACGGCCCCATCGAACTTGCCCCGCACTTCGACAGCTCTGTCAAGCTCCCAGTCAGGTAGCATTTCTATACAAACTGGTACGAGCGTGAAGGGGACATCGGGTGCAGTAACGGTTACTACGGGACAAGCAACGAAAGGACATGGTGGTTCCATCAGCTTACTTGTTGGTCCTGGCGACACTGACAAAGGTGGCCGAATTCTTTTGTCTGCTGGTTCCAGCGAATTTACTGGTGGTCAAGTCGAGTTGACGGGTGGACATGGTGGAACGATTGGTGGATCCGTTCGCGTTTCGAGTGGAGAGAGTACTACCAAGTCTTCCGGGGACATATCCATGATGACACCGACCTCTGGACGTTCTGGAGTCAGTGGTCAAATCTCTTTGTCAACCGGCGGTTCAATGGCAGGCAACAGTGGTGTAGTCACCTTGAGTACGGGAGTATCTACTGGTGGTGCTGGTGGTTCCGTGTATGTCAGTGTTGGGAGCGGCGATACAACTCTCGGTGGAAGTATCTTTGCGACCGCTGGGACAACAACCGACAGCCTAAGCTCCGGGGGATCGATTTTCCTTTCGTCGGGTGCTGGGACTACACGGTCCAGTGGGAACATTTTGCTTCGGTCTGTTGATGCGGGTACAATGGGTACATCTGGATTTTTGAGCTTTAGCTCTGGCACGGCCACCGCCGGCAACTCCGGAAATTTGGTCCTGGGCACTGGAACCAGTACTGGTGGCCAAGGCGGCTCTGTCCTCATGACAGTGGGAGGTGGGAACGTTGGCGTTGGTGGAAGCATTTTATTGAGTTCTGGCTCTACATACGGATCTGGCACAGCTGGTGGCCCTGTCCAGCTTGTTGGAGGAAGCGGGGTTGAAACTGGCGGGTCCATCAGCATCACGAGTGGTCAAGGGCAAACAACAACCAGTGGAAGTATTGTGTTACGCACTAGTGACTCTGGTCTTTCTGGGGTTAGCGGAGCCATTGGAATTTCAACGGGATCCAGCTTGAATGGCAATTCCGGAGCAATTACACTTTCATCTGGGCTGGCAACCAACGGCAATGGCGGCTCCATTTCGGTTCTTGTTGGAGCTGGTGATACAAATGCTGGTGGAGACGCGACGGTAGTAGCAGGGGACAGTTCAATTGCCACTGGCGGAACAGTCCTCGTCAGAACTGGCCGCGGGACAGCTACTACAAGTGGCCCAATGTATCTTTCGAGCGCTGATTCGGGAATTGGTGGTACCTCTGGCCTGCTCAGCTTTAGCAGTGGCACTTCGGCTTTTGGATCATCTGGAGCAATCGTTTTTGGAACCGGCAACAGCAACCTTGGAAAAGGTGGCGATTTTCTTGTGACCGTTGGACGAGGTAACAGTGGCACTGGTGGTAAGGTATCTATGACAGCTGGTGAAACGTACGGTGTTGGTCAAAAAGGCGGCAATGTTGAATTGTATGGGGGTCTTGGAATTCAAACTGGTGGAGATATCAACATCCTGACCGGCTCAGGTGGTTTGACGTCAAGCGGAGACATTGCCATTCACACATACGACGGTGGTGCCAATGGTGTCAGTGGTTCATTACAGTTCTACTCTGGTGCTGCGCCTGCCGGTGATAGTGGCTCGTTAACACTTTATAGTGGCGCATCCACTGCTGGCAAAGGTGGCTACATTTCCGTATCAGTTGGTCAAGGGGGACAAGGAAGCGGTGGTGAAGTAACAATCTTGGCAGGCAAAACTACCAGTGCTTCGACTGGTGGATCAGTCACAATCCAATCTGGACAGAGCACCCAAACCTCAAGCGGAAATATTATTGTCAACACACCCGATGCTGGGTTGGCGGGTGTGTCTGGGCTGCTGAGTTTCAGCAGTGGCA
>NW_008580207.1:371873-376909 GCF_000520115.1 Aphanomyces invadans | reverse complement strand
TTTAGCCCAGAGACGCTTGACGTCCCTCTAGAGGGACGCCTTCATGCGAGATAGCTACATCCTAATCTCAGGCACGGGAAAGAAAGTTCCCAGGAATGAGCCGGATGTGACGGGCACGCAGAAGATTCGCCCGCTGTCCTCGTGCCGCCCCCGTTCCCCACTCGATCGGGGGAGCTGCCATATTTGGATTCGACTGCCCGTGCCAACCACCCACGACAACCATCCGAGTCAAGTCGGGCACCCTCGTCAAAATGTGCGTGGGGGCGGGGGTTCTCTCCCACCGGTACACCTGGACGCCGCGCCACTGCTGCCTCACCAAGAACGGTCTCCGCTACTACACGCACGAGGGGGGCGCGCTCAAAGGCACGATCCATTTGACCACATGCACACTGCAGTCGTTCGAAGTCATGCCAGTGGATTGCCCCAACACTGGGCGCTCCGTCGCGACCGGGTGGCGTTTTGCGATTCAAACCCCCGCCAAGCGGTACATTCTAGCGGCCATGTCCGAGCGAGATTTGTACGGGTGGCTCCACGCGCTCAAGGGCGTCGTCGTCATGCTCAACGAAGAGAGTCGGACAGATCCAGTGCCGAGCCGCCCCCCGCGGGCAGCGCTCATTCGGCGATGGTTTCGGCTTTTGTAATGACATGATGATACTCTCTTCTCGGGGCTTCCGGGGGAGATGGGGGAGATCGAGCTGCACCAAATTGGGAGGTCGGCCCGTAACACGTTCAAAGTTCCCCTGGCGAAATGTTGAATGCGGGGGGGGGGGCACTCTGGGGCATGGCACCTCGTGCGGCTCGGGGGGTGCTGAATCGAACTCGTGGAGCTACTACGGCTACATTTTCCCCAGCGGTAATTTCCCACAAACTGGTTCAAATTGTATTGTCGCAGCATCCAATGTGCAAGATGAAAATACTGTAGTTTTAGCCAATGGGTGACATATATTTTCACGACCTAGTACATGATATTATGCAACATTTTTCTTGGAAGGTTTATCAAATTCATGCACAATCGAGCTCATTTCACCATTGCTGTTACAATACATCGGAATCTTCCCAAAATAGTAATATATACCGAAATATTTTGAGAACACAGAGACCAAGGGGTATTGGGTTCTATCGAGATGTCGCTGTGCGATATGCCATCTAGTCAGTGTGCGCTAGAACCCCAACACGTCCGTTGTAGCCTCCTGATGAGCCTCACCCAAAGAGAGCTCACAAAAAATGCTTCTTCAATGACGTCCAGCATATTTTGATTTCCACTATTCTCATCTCTGTTGAAATCATCGACCAGGAATTCAAAGGCAAAAAATAATCAAAGCTACAAGCATAAAATCTTTAGACTAGCTCCTCTAAAATTGTTCACTCGTCAAAAGTCCCGCTAAACCTCGTCCTTCATGTGTGTCACGTCGAGTTATGGCCAACACCTGGTTCACGAAAAGTCGGTTGTGTCTGCAGCCGAAAGAGCATGGCTATGGTTGTGCGCACTAATGAAATCAGGGGAGGATATGCCATGTGAAATTATCCCTCGCACATTCGATAATGCGCTGCCACGGGACTCCTGTAATGTAGACGAAACATTCATCACTTTTGAAATATTTGTGTTTTCAAAAGTATTGTAGAATTTGTCGCAGGCTCGTCGTGGTCGCGGTTGTGCAATTTGTGAACTATTTTCTACCAATCTTCGTGGATAAAACACTTTCATTCAAAAGCAACCTGAATATATAAATGCTGTCACTTTATTGCCAATACAAATTTCAAGAGCACTTGTCTGTTCCACTGGGGACGTTTTTCCGTCGCTCGCTGTTCCAGAGAGGCGGCGCGCGCTTGAGCTCTTCAAGATTCGCGGGGTTTGGGAGTTGGGGGGATGTGCTTCGCGGCTACTGCGGTGCACGGAACGACTTCAAAAAATTCCCGCGGTGGTACTGCCTTCTTATCTTGAAATGTGTATAGGAATAGCACGGGCGTTGGCTGCAATTTAATGGTGTGCCACGATTTGTACTCTATTTTGATTGGCCAAAATGATTTCGATTTCGACCACGACGTGCAGTGGATGCGACACGCAATTCCTGTGGGCGTTGATTGGCACCACGAATTGGACTGTTCAAAAGAAAGTGTGACCCGCGCAGGTGGCCTCTCCTCTCACGCTGCAATCGTGCGCTATTGTGCCGCTGTCGCCACAGGTGCTGCATGGGTACCAAGCAATCCATTTTCCCTCACGAGGTGATTGTGTTCATGTGGAGGGCAAGTCGTATGTGCGAGTACTCAAGCGGGGGAAGTGTCGCCATACTAACATACACGACGGATGTGACACCCAACTCCTTTGACGGCTGGTCCAAACCAGCCCCCTCGGAATGTATTTCGTGCGATGAATCTGGACCAGGTTGGATAAATTTGTTGTACACATTCGTTGTTGGCACATCTCGTGGACCACGCCTTCCACTCGAATGTCGTCGTCGAACATCCAAGCGTCAAGTCCTGAGCATGCAACGTGTATCATATCCTTTCTTTCGTCGTGGACAATATCGGCATCCATTGGCTAAAATACAGGGATTTTGCTCCAGTGCTCATGCAAGATGCTCCTCAACCCAGCGCGTGGTACAATCTTCCGGCATTCCCGACCGCACACGAGTCGATCCGAAGCCGACAGGCGAGCTGCGATGCCGTCCCCTCGGCAGCAAATACGTGGACAGTCGCTGTGGCGAGAGGCCGCCCCCTTGAGTGGCGTTGTCATGCGAGGGAAGGGGGTGTCCTACTGGCACACATAGAACGGTATCTATCTACTGTCAACACGGATAACGAGCGGATGCCGATACCCCAGTCGCGAGCGCCGCAAAAGTTGAAGCTTCGGCCACGGTTGAAGTGGAGACACTTGCCCCATCCCATGCATGCCGCTTGACTTGAAGCACCCGTTCCGACGTGGAGGTTGCAACATGCCCGACCGGGTACATATCGCCCTGGTAGCCCCCCGCCAGCGCAACAACGTGGGGCGGGTCATTTGACAGGTAGGAGAAACGCACAACCCGATATCGGGTGAAGCGAGTTCTGTACGCCCAACGGCGTGGAGATTTATGGCATGCAAGGCCGTCGATGGGGATCGGGCTTTGCGAGGCATCGGCCCATCTTTTGTGCCCGACGCCAACCGCGACGCAATCCCGTCACCCGTCCATGCGTCGGTTCAGCGGCAGTGCGACGTAAAACGTGTTTGCGTCGAAAAAACGTTGAAATGTGACGGGCGGTCCCACGTCTATAGTAGTGCGTCTTATATAAAACGCACACCAGCACCGAGACACGCGACTACAAAGCGTCGTGTGTTACACTCGGACCTGCGATCGTACCGTCGCGACCACCCCCCACGCGCCTTCGCCGCCGCGCGCTAGTCATTTCTCCATTTACCATGGCCTTCAAGACCGGCACGTTGTACAAGAAGGGCTCTGGCAATGGGTTCTTCAAGCGCTACGACTGGACGCCGCGCCACTGCATCCTCACAAGCACCGCGCTCCACTACTTCACCTGCCAAGACGGCGCGCTGAAAGGCAGCATTGACTTGACCGAGTGCACACTGCAGTCGTTGGAAGTGATGCCGGCAGACTGCCCCAAGACTGGCCGCTCCGTGGCCACTGGTTGGCGCATTGCGATTCAAACGCCGACCCAGCGGTACTTTATCGCAGCCCCGTCCGAGCGCGACATGCACGAGTGGCTCCATGCATTGAAAATTGCGGTCAAGCTCAACGAATTGCGATGGCTTCAATCGGCAACCACTGTGAAGCGCGCCATCCACTTCACGACTCCATGCGCTGCGCGCTAACTTGCATGGCCACTATTTAAGTAATTTATCCCGATTCGAATTCGCCATGACTGGGTTCACACGATTCAAGTTGTCCGGGCAGGACGGATGCGTGACTCAAAGGGCGTCGAACGCGAGCGGTGCACCTGGCACGAGCGATGGCAAGTCTGTGGACTACCACGTCGACGCGTGGTGGTCCGAGCCTACGTGCCCGCCCAGTCCACAGGCGCTTCAGGGTCGGCGCCGTCGTTACCGTGTCCATCCAAGCGGACGCTTAGCCAGCCATTCATTCCTTCCCCAGAGTGATACCTGGTCGGATCAGCAAGCCATGGTACATATTGCGTCCATACAAGCTGAATCACCGTATGAAGCTGGGTAGCAACCAAAAGTTGATTTGTTGTGGATGCAGTTGGATGTGGGAAAAGGCCCTGGTCGGCGGCGTTCCTGTCGTGGCTGAAAAAGAAGGGGCTCGATGGCGGCATGGCCGTTGCGGGCCGCACTCCACGGCGACTTTGAGCATGTCTGCAAGAGCCACTTGGCCACCGGAGTGGCGCGTGGTACACATAGTCGCGTTATCGACGCCGTCCGATGCTGGATTAACTAGCCCCACGACATAAACTCGCCACAACGGTAAATTATGAATATTTTCAACTATTTTTCGAAAGTGAAAAATCTCGAAATTCTTGTGGTTACAGTGCTCCATCCGCATATCGCACTGCATTTGTTAGAAAACGTGCATCGAAAGTCCAGATAAAATCATACGGATAATGCTCAGTTATCCGAATATGAAGAACGATGAACGCTTTGGCGCGATTTCCATGAAAGGTCTGACGACCATCTCCTCTTACGCGTGGAGAAGCAACCGTGCCAGCTCCAGCGAGGTGCGAAAAAATATGTTGCTCGATTCTTCGGCCGCGATTGCCACACCATGGGTGAAATCTGGATACGTGAAAAACTAGTATGGCGCGGAGGACTTGCACGCGAGGTTGTGTGCAAAGGCATTACTTACTACCCAAACGAATGGACGTGTTGCCGTAAGCTTGATTGCACCGAGTTGCCAGCACGCAATTCTGCGCTACATTCCCTATGCGGTGATGCGTGAGCTGGCTGGCCCAACAAACTGCGGAGGACTTGGAAATGAGCGACATATTGACAGCACTTGAAATCGTCGACCTCGATGAGGACAACGGTGTTGGCAAGTGCAAAAAGTGTGGTGTTGGTATGTAAGTATTAACGTAAATTTCTCATT
>NW_008580207.1:366102-366986 GCF_000520115.1 Aphanomyces invadans | reverse complement strand
CCTATGCGGTGATGCGTGAGCTGGCTGGCCCAACAAACTGCGGAGGACTTGGAAATGAGCGACATATTGACAGCACTTGAAATCGTCGACCTCGATGAGGACAACGGTGTTGGCAAGTGCAAAAAGTGTGGTGTTGGTATGTAAGTATTAACGTAAATTTCTCATTGTATTTGAGTATTGGACTGCAAAAAACGTAGACTTGCTTTGTATATTCAAATAGCCTACCATATGTATGTCGTCTAGGTATTTATTACATTTCCTGCGGATCTCTTATGGATGAATAATCCGGAAGGTCCGACCACTCTACATCATTGTATCCGACATTTTAGCCAATCATCAGCTGTGAAACTGCGAGGAGCGTAAAACTTCACTTGCGCGCCTTGCAGTCAATAGACACCCCCTCTAATTTTTCATCCTCTTTCGAACATGATATGACTCATCGAATTTGGACAAGTCATTATTTTTGGGGGTCATTCGAAAGTGAAATGTCGCTAGTAAAGTCGAACAGAGGAAGTATATATCCGGAAATATTTGTATGCGCAATGCGCAAATAGTCGATACTACCGCCGTTTTTCAAACAACTTGAGCCAAAGGTGTAGCCATGCTGTCAACAAGCGTCTTCAAGGAGTCAGTAGTTATTATACTCCACGACAAAACAATTTGCCGCCTGATATCAGACACACTGTCAAATTGTCTCACACCCTCGTTAACATGGAGAATACCCCAAACGTTCTCAATAGCGCTCAAATCGGGGCGCATGCTAGGCCTATGAGGAAGATGCCCGAGACTTCAACGAAGTTTTTCGTCTCCTTGGAAGCGTGGATAGAGGTATTATCTTGTTGGACCACAGCAATCTGGTCTTCGAGACGCTCTTGTACTTCGAC
>NW_008580207.1:354661-359652 GCF_000520115.1 Aphanomyces invadans | reverse complement strand
TTGTACTTCGACTAAAAACGGGAACAGATACGTCTACAGCGTATTGCAATAGTTCACCGAGCTTTGTCGTCCTTCGAGGAATGCGATATCTGACATCCCGCACAGGCACCCCAGTCCATAACGTAAAAGACCAATCTAAGGTGCACGGATCATGTTGATTTGCTTTGTTGGCTTGTAGCTCAGCGCAGATAAATCGGACGGGAAAACTGAAATGTGCCACATCAAGCTGAGGTCATGGGCTTTCTGGAGGAATCGCGCATCTGCAGTTTGAGTTCTTTGTAAAACGAGAATACTGTATTTTTAAGCAAAAGTAATGATAATGAGCGAACCAATCTAAGGTGCACCGTTTTAACTTGGCCTCAGTATTGTCTGTTGCATTTAAATTTTAGGATTAGGGTATAAATTGTGAGCAGGTTAAATGTAAATTTCACAGGTAATGCATTCATACAGTCAACATGGATCTTTTGGCATTTTCGATATTTCAACACACGAAAGATGACTCAAGGTATTCAACCTAGTCAACTGAACATGCAACGATGTTGAGGTATTAAACAACGACCTCCTCGTTCATTGACCTAGTTTGTCCACCAGGCAATGGCTTCAATCCAAGCGTGGCAGCAATGCCAGTCCATTTCAAGGCGACCTTCGACAATGTAAGTCTGTTTTCATTTTCGCGTCCTTTTCGCCCGCCCCGCTTGACACGCAGAGATGCTTTTAGTTTGGACGCAGCTTCGCGTTCTTCTTTCGTCTTGTCCAACTCGCTCAGCAAAGCCAAGGTAAGAATTCTACCTCCGACATCAACCGTCTTTCGATGGGTCTTTTTCCTCTTTGGCATAGCAGGCAAGGTCAACACGACTGCTCGTAGTTCATGGCGGCGTTCAATCCAGTTTGCTTCCAAGTACGATTTTGGGACACCACCCTTCTTAAACATATTGAACCGATTCATCATTTGAACCTTTGATAGTGGCCAGAGACCAGTAGCCCTGAACCCGGCAATGACATTGGCTGGGAGGATGCTGTCCACCCAAGCATTTGAAGCGATCCGCAGCGCCGTCGACTTCGAAATAGAATAGAGTTCACCCGTATCTATATCCTGAATATATAATATTAATTGAGGACAGATAACTGATTATAGTACCATTGTTCACTGTTTCCTCAAAAATTGCATTGCGAATGGCGGTCTTGTAGTGTCCAAAGACAGCAACATCCAAAGGTTGAAATAATCGCACGCATGAGTTGAGTGGCTTTGACCATGATGGCATTGCGGTCAGTTGGATGCCCATCTTGTTGCATGGCAACAATCCAGGCTACAAGGTCGCTTTCGCAACTGGACGGGAGCGCAGTCCTTGGTCCCGGGCGCATTGGAGTATGGTTGCGACCCGACTTGTTGGCGCGAACAGCTTTCATGATTGTGTTGCATGGAATGTGTGAGGCCGTAGCAACACGCTTGCCACAAGCACCGTTGACGACTAGGTTAACGGCACCCTCTAGTTGCTGTGGAGTGTACTGACGGCGACGTGGACGACAAGGTCGTTCGCCAGGTTCATTCATTGAGGCGCGAAACGTTGAGTGTTGTGACATGCATACATTGATAAGGAGGTTTTGCCGCTAAATTCGTAAGCTTATGATTGGGTACTTTTCTTGCACCATAGAATGGTCCGTGCACCTTAGATTGGTCTTTTACGTTAATGTTGCCTCTACCACTGACCAGCGTCGAGAACACTTTCTCGTCGCAACGGAGGTCACGCCTGTACGCGGAGTATCCATCCGATCCGTCCAATTTGTACTTCTCTTCGTCCGAAGAGACAAATTGACGCACAAAAATCCAGCTTCGCCATGTGCTTTGTAGCGATTGCACGACGCTCCTTCTTGTGATGCCGGGTATTCAATGAACTTGATCGACTTCAGCATGTTGAGCACAATGCGAGTAGGCACCTGCACCGTTAGTATCGTAGCACTTTGTGCTGCTGACAAGTTTCGGACGATTGCGTTGCGGTGTGCGACGTATGTCACGCTTCGTCAACCTGACGCGCTTTCCCGATCGCTTCTTCGTATCATACCAGTCTGGGGATATCAGTACGAACACACTAGTGACTCAGGTCATTTGAGTCGACGTTCAATCTCACCATTGGATATCTTCTCGCGCATCCAGGCCAAAATCTGGACCATTACGATACCAGTGAGGTTGGGACCCCTTGACACGATGCGCGGTTGACCAATTTTGTCATGATTTACTCCACGACGTTGCCTTGTAATTGGCGAATTTCCCATACCAATTTGTTTTCATTTTGAATGTGTTAATGGTATTTAGAAACTCTAAAACGTAGTGAGAATGCAGATATTTCCGATACCTCAACCGGGTGAATTCAACCATCTTCCTATATGTCGGCAAATTCAAGCACATAGGCTGCAATGCACTCTCGACATCGCTCTTGGAGGTATTAGTCTGTTCCCTTTTAAGTGGAAAAGCCAGTTCAAGCATGGGGTACAACCAGTGTGTTCTTCGGTGCATCCTGCAAAAATCAATATATGCACAACTTATACAATGTGAAAGGGATATGATGTCGTGATGGCTGGCCGTGTTGAAACCTACGGAATCCCAAGCTGCTAAGCCCGCATTTGGAAAAGTGAGTAAGGCCAACATCAAGGACTGACAACGAGAGGAGATATTCAAACATCTCCTCGACGTGTCATATGAGGGCCGTTTACCCATGGGGATAGTGTGTGCTATCGCTGATGAGTACTAGTACAAAGTTTCTCAATAGACAGTGTACATAATTTTGAAACATGGCCGCCAGCCCGATAGAGAAAAATACGACAGTGCTGTTAGTCGACGAAAGAGTAAATGTGGGCGATAGCTCATGTAGGCGGACCTTTTGGGGATTAAGGCAACGGACGAAACCGAACCAAGTTACGTGATCTTGCTGATGCCACAAGCGTTCCAAAGACTGCTCTGCTCAAACGACTCAAATCGGCGTATTTGAAGAAATACTTTGTCCATTGAAATCATTTTTAACACCATTTAACATGTGCTTCCGTAACAGATGGACTTCTAAGGCTCATACACTCGGATTTCCCTGTTACAAACATGGACAATGTGTCCACCTCTATAAAAGTGGTTCTTTCTCCAAGTAACAAGATACGGTGTAACTGGTGAATTCATCCGCCACGATCCGTGAAAAAGCACAATACATTAAAGGTATTCTACCTCGTTTTGCGGCAAAATAGATGTCAAACTAAAAAATAGATTGTTGTACCATGTGCGTGGCGAAAACTCGATAGGACTACAATAATCAATAGTGGTGGGACGGAAAAATTAGATGCAGGCCGAATACGGAGAAGAAGACTGCTGCGAGAACCAGCATCAATCGAGCAAAGGCACATTGATTGCAACTCCTGTCGCGGTTACAAGACCTATCTACAAGACGTATGCTTTTGGACAATGCCATACCAGCGATATAAAGAGCGCAGACCAAATGGTCAAAATCATTAAACTCCAGGAAGACAACGCCGGTCCATATTTGCCTGTCGACGATGTTGACGTTGTGTCCCCAGAGCATTCGAATGATTTCAGCATCGAAGTCGTGTGCCAGCCTGCCAAATCACCCGATTGCAATGTGCTAGACCTGGATTTCTTGCGTGATCTAAAAAGTCTTCAAGTGAAGTGCACCGCAAGAACAATCGACGACATCGTAAGGAATGTGCATGATGCGTGGGATGACGTACCCATACGACGATGCTTTCCAACTTTCGCAAGCTACAAGTCATAATGTTGGAGATTATGACCGCGGCAATCAATTCAAGATCCCTCACCTGATCTGATGAAAGCCAAACTGGAGCGTGTTGGCCGCTTGCCCGAAAACCCCGAGAGTGACCCTGCTATCGTTGTCGTTGTCCATGCCTTTCTAGAAGAACACGAAGACGACCTTGCAGTTGTTCAAAGTGAAATGACACGTGAAGAAGATGAAGTCGCGCTATGCTATGAAATGGAAGAGATGCACATTGGGTCGGAAGATCATTCCTGAGCCGAGTGTGATGTCTCCATCATGGAGTCGTTTGATGATCACGTCGCCTTTCAAAATTGAATATGAGTGCTTGATGATAATTTCTATTTTTGGAGAGGTTTTTCAGCTGCCTTCAAATTACTATTATTTTGCAACTGTGACATTTAATTTTCTTCGACGATAATTGTTAAATGCTGGGAGTTTGCAATCTTAAACGACGAGTTTTAGCCATGAAATGAAAGGAATGCAAATTATCGCCATTACAGACGAGAAGGAACAAATTCTGACAGATATTTTGTTTTAGTTTGGACATAATCTCATGCAATAGACCTCAACTCCTATCGAAACATAGAGAATATTAATTGTGAAAGCTTACGAGTTGCAAGATCAGTTGAGTGTCGTCATCATTTGCCCAATAAATCGAACTAGCTCTTCCACTTAACAGTGGTGGGCGGCATCGAGGGGACTTCAACAAAAACTATAAACTTTTGGAAAAAGTTCACAACGTGCATCCATTATCAAATTTTCCTTGACCTGAAACTTTATAGGAGCCACGGACATAAACTCGCAACCTTGTAAAATATTGTATGTCTCACAACGCCTCCAACAGTCACAAATAGAAGGAAATAGAAACATACGACTTCTCGTGAAGCACCTTGCTGGTAGATCAGATTGCTCTTCAGTTGGCCCGACGTCCAAAGAGTAAAGCGATAACTCATCGTTCTATGATAATTTTTCTTGAATTTTGACTTGGTGTATGCATTACTTCTCTCAATATTTGCTCAGTTTTTCACTGAGCGAGTCACACAAACTGACAAAAATCTACAATGCAGCGTTTTCGCTGCTGACGAACTACTGACCAATGTTACATGCTATCACGGGGGTTTTAGAGCATTTTGTCTACGGTATTTCTGATCTGTTTTGCCCGAAATTGGCGTTTATTGTTGTTCAAACAACGCACCAGAAATTTCTCTTGTCATGATCCAT